>NW_028255485.1:0-74000 GCF_964263255.1 Lissotriton vulgaris | reverse complement strand
TAACACCCCCCCATTACGTCATGCTTCAGAAATATGGAAAATGGTCCGTTTTCAAATATTTTATTTTTGAACGTCAGTTCACATTTGTAGGTGGATCATCAGTGTTAGAGCTAAAATTAGCATGTTTAAAGTGATTTTCATGCTTCCAGGGGCTCGGGAAGTGAATTAAATACCATTTGGAGGCATTTAATGTTCAAGCAAAAACGGCTGATTTCCGACAAAAGAGATAACACCCCCCCATTACGTCATGCTTCAGAAATGTGGAAAATGGTCCGTTTTCAAATGTTTTGTTTTTGAACGTCAGTTCACATTTGTAGGTGGATCATCAGTGTTAGAGCTAAAATGAGCATGTTTAAAGTGATTTTCATGCTTCCAGGGGCCCTAAACACAAGATTTATGGAATGGTTAAAAGTGCATGAAAATGGCCAATTTACTCACTCTGAGTTCTCAAAAAGGGTTTCTTCACCCCGGGAAGTGAATTAAATACCATTTGGAGGCATTTAATGTTCGAGCAAAAACGGCTGATTTTCGACAAAAGAGATAACACCCCCCCATTACGTCATGCTTCAGAAATGTGGAAAATGGTCCGTTTTCAAATGTTTTAATTTTTGAACGTCAGTTCACATTTGTAGGTGGATCATCAGTGTTAGAGCTAAAATGAGCATGTTTAAAGTGATTTTCATGCTTCCAGGGGCCCTAAACACAAGATTTATGGAATGGTTAAAAGTGCATGGAAATGGCCAATTTACTCACTCTGAGTTCTCAAAAAGGGTTTCTTCACCCCGGGAAGTGAATTAAATACCATTTGGAGGCATTTAATGTTCGAGCAAAAATGGCTGATTTTCGACAAAAGAGATAACACCCCCCCCCATTACGTCATGCTTCAGAAATGTGGAAAATGGTCCGTTTTCAAATGTTTTATTCTTGAACGTCAGTTCACATTTGTAGGTGGATCATCAGTGTTAGAGCTAAAATTAGCATGTTTAAAGTGATTTTCATGCTTCCAGGGGCTCGGGAAGTGAATTAAATACCCTTTGGAGGCATTTAATGTTCAAGCAAAAACGGCTGATTTTCGACAAAAGAGATAACACCCCCCCATTACGTCATGCTTCAGAAATATGGAAAATGGTCCGTTTTCAAATATTTTATTTTTGAACGTCAGTTCACATTTGTAGGTGGATCATCAGTGTTAGAGCTAAAATTAGCATGTTTAAAGTGATTTTCATGCTTCCAGGGGCTCGGGAAGTGAATTAAATACCATTTGGAGGCATTTAATGTTCAAGCAAAAACGGCTGATTTTCGACAAAAGAGATAACACCCCCCCATTACGTCATGCTTCAGAAATGTGGAAAATGGTCCGTTTTCAAATGTTTTGTTTTTGAACGTCAGTTCACATTTGTAGGTGGATCATCAGTGTTAGAGCTAAAATGAGCATGTTTAAAGTGATTTTCATGCTTCCAGGGGCCCTAAACACAAGATTTATGGAATGGTTAAAAGTGCATGAAAATGGCCAATTTACTCACTCTGAGTTCTCAAAAAGGGTTTCTTCACCCCGGGAAGTGAATTAAATACCATTTGGAGGCATTTAATGTTCGAGCAAAAACGGCTGATTTTCGACAAAAGAGATAACACCCCCCATTACGTCATGCTTCAGAAATGTGGAAAATGGTCCGTTTTCAAATGTTTTATTTTTGAACGTCAGTTCACATTTGTAGGTGGATCATCAGTGTTAGAGCTAAAATTGGCATGTTTAAAGTGATTTTCATGCTTCCAGGGGCTCGGGAAGTGAATTAAATACCATTTGGAGGCATTTAATGTTCAAGCAAAAACGGCTGATTTTCGACAAAAGAGATAACACCCCCCCATTACGTCATGCTTCAGAAATGTGGAAAATGGTCCGTTTTCAAATGTTTTATTTTTGAACGTCAGTTCACATTTGTAGGTGGATCATCAGTGTTAGAGCTAAAATTAGCATGTTTAAAGTGATTTTCATGCTTCCAGGGGCCCTAAACACAAGATTTATGGAATGGTTAAAAGTGCATGAAAATGGCCAATTTACTCACTCTGAGTTCTCAAAAAGGGTTTCTTCACCCCGGGAAGTGAATTAAATACTATTTGGAGGCATTTAATGTTCGAGCAAAAACGGCTGATTTTCGACAAAAGAGATAACACCCCCCCATTACGTCATGCTTCAGAAATGTGGAAAATGGTCCGTTTTCAAATGTTTTATTTTTGAACGTCAGTTCACATTTGTAGGTGGATCATCAGTGTTAGAGCTAAAATGAGCATGTTTAAAGTGATTTTCATGCTTCCAGGGGCCCTAAACACAAGATTTATGGAATGGTTAAAAGTGCATGAAAATGGCCAATTTACTCACTCTGAGTTCTCAAAAAGGGTTTCTTCACCCCGGGAAGTGAATTAAATACCATTTGGAGGCATTTAATGTTCGAGCAAAAACGGCTGATTTTCGCCAAAAGAGATAACACCCCCCCATTACGTCATGCTTCAGAAATGTGGAAAATGGTCCGTTTTCAAATGTTTTATTTTTGAACGTCAGTTCACATTTGTAGGTGGATCATCAGTGTTAGAGCTAAAATTAGCATGTTTAAAGTGATTTTCATGCTTCCAGGGGCTCGGGAAGTGAATTAAATACCATTTGGAGGCATTTAATGTTCAAGCAAAAACGGCTGATTTTCAACAAAAGAGATAACACCCCCCCATTACGTCATGCTTCAGAAATGTGGAAAATGGTCCGTTTTCAAATGTTTTATTTTTGAACGTCAGTTCACATTTGTAGGTGGATCATCAGTGTTAGAGCTAAAATTAGCATGTTTAAAGTGATTTTCATGCTTCCAGGGGCCCTAAACACAAGATTTATGGAACGGTTAAAAGTGCATGAAAATGGCCAATTTACTCACTCTGAGTTCTCAAAAAGGGTTTCTTCACCCCGGGAAGTGAATTAAATACTATTTGGAGGCATTTAATGTTCGAGCAAAAACGGCTGATTTTTGACAAAAGAGATAACACCCCCCCATTACGTCATGCTTCAGAAATGTGGAAAATGGTCCGTTTTCAAATATTTTATTTTTGAACATCAGTTCACATTTGTAGGTGGATCATCAGTGTTAGAGCTAAAATTAGCATGTTTAAAGTGATTTTCATGCTTCCAGGGGCTCGGGAAGTGAATTAAATACCATTTGGAGGCATTTAATGTTCAAGCAAAAACGGCTGATTTTCGACAAAAGAGATAACACCCCCCCATTACGTCATGCTTCAGAAATGTGGAAAATGGTCCGTTTTCAAATGTTTTATTTTTGAACGTCAGTTCACATTTGTAGGTGGATCATCAGTGTTAGAGCTAAAATTAGCATGTTTAAAGTGATTTTCATGCTTCCAGGGGTCCTAAACACAAGATTTATGGAATGGTTAAAAGTGCAAGAAAATGGCCAATTTACTCACTCTGAGTTCACAAAAAGGGTTTCTTTACCCCGGGAAGTTAATTAAATACCATTTGGAGGCATTTAATGTTCAAGCAAAAACGGCTGATTTTTGACAAAAGAGATAACACCCCCCCCATTACGTCATGCTTCAGAAATGTAGAAAATGGTCCGTTTTCAAATGTTTTATTTTTGAACGTCAGTTCACATTTGTAGGTTGATCATCAGTGTTAGAGCTAAAATTAGCATGTTTAAAGTGATTTTCATGCTTCCAGGGGCACTAAACACAAGATTTATGGAATGGTTAAAAGTGCATGAAAATGGGCAATTTACTCACTCTGAGTTCTCAAAAAGGGTTTCTTCACCCCGGGAAGTTAATTAAATACCATTTGGAGCCATTTAATGTTCAAGCAAAAACGGCTGATTTTCGACAAAAGAGATAACACCCTCCCATTACGTCATGCTTCAGAAATGTGGAGTATGGTCCGTTTTCAAATGTTTTATTTTTGAACGTCAGTTCACATTTGTAGGTTGATCGTCAGTGTTAGAGCTAAAATTAGCATGTTTAAAGTGATTTTCATGCTTCCAGGGGCCCTAAACACAAAATTTATGGAATGGTTAAAAGAGCATGAAAATGGCCAATTTACTCACTCTGAGGTCTCAAAAAGGGTTTCTTCACCCCGGGAAGTTAATTAAATACCATTTGGAGGCATTTAATGTTCAAGCAAAAACGGCTGATTTTCGACAAAAGAGATAACACCCCCCCATTACGTCATGCTTCAGAAATGTGGAGTATGGTCCGTTTTCATATGTTTTACTTTTGAACGTCAGTTCACATTTGTAGGTTGATCATCAGTGTTAGAGCTAAAATTAGCATGTTTAAAGTGATTTTCATGCATCCAGGGGCCCTAAACACAAGATTTATGGAATGGTTAAAAGTGCATGAAAATGGCCAATTTTCTCACTCTGAGTTCTCAAAAAGGGTTTCTTCACCCCGGGAAGTTAATTAAATACCATTTGGAGGCATTTAATGTTCAAGCAAAAACGGCTGATTTTCGACAAAAGAGATAACACCCCCCCATTACGACATGCTTCAGAAATGTGGAAAATGGTCCGTTTTCAAATGTTTTATTTTTGAACGTCAGTTCACATTTGTAGGTGGATCATCAGTGTTAGAGCTAAAATTAGCATGTTTAAAGTGATTTTCATGCTTCCAGGGGCTCTGGAAGTTAATTAAATACCATTTGGAGGCATTTCATGTTCAAGCAAAAACGGCTGATTTTCGACAAAAGAGATAACACCCCCCCCCCATTACGTCATGCTGCAGAAATGTGGAGAATGGTCCGTTTTCAAATGTTTTATTTTTGAACGTCAGTTCACATTTGTAGGTTGATCATCAGTGTTAGATCTAAAATTAGCATGTTTAAAGTGATTTTCATGCTTCCAGGGGCTCGGGGAGTTAATTAAATACCATTTGGAGGCATTTAATGTTCAAGCAAAAACGGCTGATTTTCTACAAAAGAGATAACACCCCCCCCCATTACGTCATGCTTCAGAAATGTGGAGAATGGTCCATTTTCAAATGTTTTATTTTTGAACGTCAGTTCACATTTGTAGGTGGATCATCAGTGTTAGAGCTAAAATTAGCATGTTTAAAGTGATTTTCATGCTTCCAGGGGCTCGGGAAGTAAATTAAATACTATTTGGAGGCATTTAATGTTCAAGCAAAAATGGCTGATTTTTGACAGAAGAGATAACACCCCCCCATTACGTCATGCTTCAGAAATGTGGAAAATGGTCCATTTTCAAATGTTTTATTTTAGAACATTAGTTCACATTTGTAGGTTGAACATCAGTGTTAGAGTTAAAATTAGCATGTTTAAAGTGATTTTCATGCTTCCAGGGGCCCTAAACACAAGATTTATGGAATGGTTAAAAGTGCATGAAAATGGCCAATTTACTCACTCTGAGTTCTCAACAAGGGTTTCTTCACCCCGGGAAGTTAATTAAATACCATTTGGAGGCATTTAATGTTCAAGCAAAAACGGCAGATTTTCGACAAAAGAGATAACACCCCCCCATTACGTCATGCTTCAGAAATGTGGAAAATGGTCCGTTTTCAAATGTTTTATTTTTGAACGTCAGTTCACATTTGTAGGTGGATCATCAGTGTTAGAGCTAAAATTAGCATGTTTAAAGTGATTTTCATGCTTCCAGGGGCTCGGGAAGTGAATTAAATACCATTTGGAGGCATTTAATGTTCAAGCAAAAACGGCTGATTTTCGACAAAAGAGATAACACCCCCCCATTACGTCATGCTTCAGAAATGTGGAAAATGGTCCGTTTTCAAATGTTTTATTTTTGAACGTCAGTTCACATTTGTAGGTGGATCATCAGTGTTAGAGCTAAAATTAGCATGTTTAAAGTGATTTTCATGCTTCCAGGGGCCCTAAACACAAGATTTATGGAATGGTTAAAAGTGCATGAAAATGGCCAATTTACTCACTCTGAGTTCTCAAAAAGGGTTTCTTCACCCCGGGAAGTGAATTAAATACCATTTGGAGGCATTTAATGTTCGAGCAAAAATGGCTGATTTTCGACAAAAGAGATAACACCCCCCCCCATTACGTCATGCTTCAGAAATGTGGAAAATGGTCCGTTTTCAAATGTTTTATTCTTGAACGTCAGTTCACATTTGTAGGTGGATCATCAGTGTTAGAGCTAAAATTAGCATGTTTAAAGTGATTTTCATGCTTCCAGGGGCTCGGGAAGTGAATTAAATACCCTTTGGAGGCATTTAATGTTCAAGCAAAAACGGCTGATTTTCGACAAAAGAGATAACACCCCCCCATTACGTCATGCTTCAGAAATATGGAAAATGGTCCGTTTTCAAATATTTTATTTTTGAACGTCAGTTCACATTTGTAGGTGGATCATCAGTGTTAGAGCTAAAATTAGCATGTTTAAAGTGATTTTCATGCTTCCAGGGGCTCGGGAAGTGAATTAAATACCATTTGGAGGCATTTAATGTTCAAGCAAAAACGGCTGATTTTCGACAAAAGAGATAACACCCCCCCATTACGTCATGCTTCAGAAATGTGGAAAATGGTCCGTTTTCAAATGTTTTGTTTTTGAACGTCAGTTCACATTTGTAGGTGGATCATCAGTGTTAGAGCTAAAATGAGCATGTTTAAAGTGATTTTCATGCTTCCAGGGGCCCTAAACACAAGATTTATGGAATGGTTAAAAGTGCATGAAAATGGCCAATTTACTCACTCTGAGTTCTCAAAAAGGGTTTCTTCACCCCGGGAAGTGAATTAAATACCATTTGGAGGCATTTAATGTTCGAGCAAAAACGGCTGATTTTCGACAAAAGAGATAACACCCCCCCATTACGTCATGCTTCAGAAATGTGGAAAATGGTCCGTTTTCAAATGTTTTAATTTTTGAACGTCAGTTCACATTTGTAGGTGGATCATCAGTGTTAGAGCTAAAATGAGCATGTTTAAAGTGATTTTCATGCTTCCAGGGGCCCTAAACACAAGATTTATGGAATGGTTAAAAGTGCATGAAAATGGCCAATTTACTCACTCTGAGTTCTCAAAAAGGGTTTCTTCACCCCGGGAAGTGAATTAAATACCATTTGGAGGCATTTAATGTTCGAGCAAAAACGGCTGATTTTCGACAAAAGAGATAACACCCCCCCATTACGTCATGCTTCAGAAATGTGGAAAATGGTCCGTTTTCAAATGTTTTATTTTTGAACGTCAGTTCACATTTGTAGGTGGATCATCAGTGTTAGAGCTAAAATTAGCATGTTTAAAGTGATTTTCATGCTTCCAGGGGCCCTAAACACAAGATTTATGGAATGGTTAAAAGTGCATGAAAATGGCCAATTTACTCACTCTGAGTTCTCAAAAAGGGTTTCTTCACCCCGGGAAGTGAATTAAATACTATTTGGAGGCATTTAATGTTCGAGCAAAAACGGCTGATTTTCGACAAAAGAGATAACACCCCCCCATTACGTCATGCTTCAGAAATGTGGAAAATGGTCCGTTTTCAAATGTTTTATTTTTGAACGTCAGTTCACATTTGTAGGTGGATCATCAGTGTTAGAGCTAAAATGAGCATGTTTAAAGTGATTTTCATGCTTCCAGGGGCCCTAAACACAAGATTTATGGAATGGTTAAAAGTGCATGAAAATGGCCAATTTACTCACTCTGAGTTCTCAAAAAGGGTTTCTTCACCCCGGGAAGTGAATTAAATACCATTTGGAGGCATTTAATGTTCGAGCAAAAACGGCTGATTTTCGCCAAAAGAGATAACACCCCCCCATTACGTCATGCTTCAGAAATGTGGAAAATGGTCCGTTTTCAAATGTTTTATTTTTGAACGTCAGTTCACATTTGTAGGTGGATCATCAGTGTTAGAGCTAAAATTAGCATGTTTAAAGTGATTTTCATGCTTCCAGGGGCTCGGGAAGTGAATTAAATACCATTTGGAGGCATTTAATGTTCAAGCAAAAACGGCTGATTTTCGACAAAAGAGATAACACCCCCCCATTACGTCATGCTTCAGAAATGTGGAAAATGGTCCGTTTTCAAATGTTTTATTTTTGAACGTCAGTTCACATTTGTAGGTGGATCATCAGTGTTAGAGCTAAAATTAGCATGTTTAAAGTGATTTTCATGCTTCCAGGGGCCCTAAACACAAGATTTATGGAATGGTTAAAAGTGCATGAAAATGGCCAATTTACTCACTCTGAGTTCTCAAAAAGGGTTTCTTCACCCCGGGAAGTGAATTAAATACTATTTGGAGGCATTTAATGTTCGAGCAAAAACGGCTGATTTTTGACAAAAGAGATAACACCCCCCCATTACGTCATGCTTCAGAAATGTGGAAAATGGTCCGTTTTCAAATATTTTATTTTTGAACATCAGTTCACATTTGTAGGTGGATCATCAGTGTTAGAGCTAAAATTAGCATGTTTAAAGTGATTTTCATGCTTCCAGGGGCTCGGGAAGTGAATTAAATACCATTTGGAGGCATTTAATGTTCAAGCAAAAACGGCTGATTTTCGACAAAAGAGATAACACCCCCCCATTACGTCATGCTTCAGAAATGTGGAAAATGGTCCGTTTTCAAATGTTTTATTTTTGAACGTCAGTTCACATTTGTAGGTGGATCATCAGTGTTAGAGCTAAAATTAGCATGTTTAAAGTGATTTTCATGCTTCCAGGGGTCCTAAACACAAGATTTATGGAATGGTTAAAAGTGCAAGAAAATGGCCAATTTACTCACTCTGAGTTCACAAAAAGGGTTTCTTTACCCCGGGAAGTTAATTAAATACCATTTGGAGGCATTTAATGTTCAAGCAAAAACGGCTGATTTTTGACAAAAGAGATAACACCCCCCCCATTACGTCATGCTTCAGAAATGTAGAAAATGGTCCGTTTTCAAATGTTTTATTTTTGAACGTCAGTTCACATTTGTAGGTTGATCATCAGTGTTAGAGCTAAAATTAGCATGTTTAAAGTGATTTTCATGCTTCCAGGGGCACTAAACACAAGATTTATGGAATGGTTAAAAGTGCATGAAAATGGGCAATTTACTCACTCTGAGTTCTCAAAAAGGGTTTCTTCACCCCGGGAAGTTAATTAAATACCATTTGGAGCCATTTAATGTTCAAGCAAAAACGGCTGATTTTCGACAAAAGAGATAACACCCTCCCATTACGTCATGCTTCAGAAATGTGGAGTATGGTCCGTTTTCAAATGTTTTATTTTTGAACGTCAGTTCACATTTGTAGGTTGATCGTCAGTGTTAGAGCTAAAATTAGCATGTTTAAAGTGATTTTCATGCTTCCAGGGGCCCTAAACACAAAATTTATGGAATGGTTAAAAGAGCATGAAAATGGCCAATTTACTCACTCTGAGGTCTCAAAAAGGGTTTCTTCACCCCGGGAAGTTAATTAAATACCATTTGGAGGCATTTAATGTTCAAGCAAAAACGGCTGATTTTCGACAAAAGAGATAACACCCCCCCATTACGTCATGCTTCAGAAATGTGGAGTATGGTCCGTTTTCATATGTTTTACTTTTGAACGTCAGTTCACATTTGTAGGTTGATCATCAGTGTTAGAGCTAAAATTAGCATGTTTAAAGTGATTTTCATGCATCCAGGGGCCCTAAACACAAGATTTATGGAATGGTTAAAAGTGCATGAAAATGGCCAATTCTCTCACTCTGAGTTCTCAAAAAGGGTTTCTTCACCCCGGGAAGTTAATTAAATACCATTTGGAGGCATTTAATGTTCAAGCAAAAACGGCTGATTTTCGACAAAAGAGATAACACCCCCCCATTACGACATGCTTCAGAAATGTGGAAAATGGTCCGTTTTCAAATGTTTTATTTTTGAACGTCAGTTCACATTTGTAGGTGGATCATCAGTGTTAGAGCTAAAATTAGCATGTTTAAAGTGATTTTCATGCTTCCAGGGGCTCTGGAAGTTAATTAAATACCATTTGGAGGCATTTCATGTTCAAGCAAAAACGGCTGATTTTCGACAAAAGAGATAACACCCCCCCCCATTACGTCATGCTGCAGAAATGTGGAGAATGGTCCGTTTTCAAATGTTTTATTTTTGAACGTCAGTTCACATTTGTAGGTTGATCATCAGTGTTAGATCTAAAATTAGCATGTTTAAAGTGATTTTCATGCTTCCAGGGGCTCGGGGAGTTAATTAAATACCATTTGGAGGCATTTAATGTTCAAGCAAAAACGGCTGATTTTCTACAAAAGAGATAACACCCCCCCCCCCCATTACGTCATGCTTCAGAAATGTGGAGAATGGTCCATTTTCAAATGTTTTATTTTTGAACGTCAGTTCACATTTGTAGGTGGATCATCAGTGTTAGAGCTAAAATTAGCATGTTTAAAGTGATTTTCATGCTTCCAGGGGCTCGGGAAGTAAATTAAATACTATTTGGAGGCATTTAATGTTCAAGCAAAAATGGCTGATTTTTGACAGAAGAGATAACACCCCCCCATTACGTCATGCTTCAGAAATGTGGAAAATGGTCCATTTTCAAATGTTTTATTTTAGAACATTAGTTCACATTTGTAGGTTGAACATCAGTGTTAGAGTTAAAATTAGCATGTTTAAAGTGATTTTCATGCTTCCAGGGGCCCTAAACACAAGATTTATGGAATGGTTAAAAGTGCATGAAAATGGCCAATTTACTCACTCTGAGTTCTCAACAAGGGTTTCTTCACCCCGGGAAGTTAATTAAATACCATTTGGAGGCATTTAATGTTCAAGCAAAAACGGCAGATTTTCGACAAAAGAGATAACACCCCCCCATTACGTCATGCTTCAGAAATGTGGAAAATGGTCCGTTTTCAAATGTTTTATTTTTGAACGTCAGTTCACATTTGTAGGTGGATCATCAGTGTTAGAGCTAAAATTAGCATGTTTAAAGTGATTTTCATGCTTCCAGGGGCTCGGGAAGTGAATTAAATACCATTTGGAGGCATTTAATGTTCAAGCAAAAACGGCTGATTTTCGACAAAAGAGATAACACCCCCCCATTACGTCATGCTTCAGAAATGTGGAAAATGGTCCGTTTTCAAATGTTTTATTTTTGAACGTCAGTTCACATTTGTAGGTGGATCATCAGTGTTAGAGCTAAAATTAGCATGTTTAAAGTGATTTTCATGCTTCCAGGGGCCCTAAACACAAGATTTATGGAATGGTTAAAAGTGCATGAAAATGGCCAATTTACTCACTCTGAGTTCTCAAAAAGGGTTTCTTCACCCCGGGAAGTGAATTAAATACTATTTGGAGGCATTTAATGTTCGAGCAAAAACGGCTGATTTTCGACAAAAGAGATAACACCCCCCCATTACGTCATGCTTCAGAAATGTGGAAAATGGTCCGTTTTCAAATGTTTTATTTTTGAACGTCAGTTCACATTTGTAGGTGGATCATCAGTGTTAGAGCTAAAATGAGCATGTTTAAAGTGATTTTCATGCTTCCAGGGGCCCTAAACACAAGATTTATGGAATGGTTAAAAGTGCATGAAAATGGCCAATTTACTCACTCTGAGTTCTCAAAAAGGGTTTCTTCACCCCGGGAAGTGAATTAAATACCATTTGGAGGCATTTAATGTTCGAGCAAAAACGGCTGATTTTCGCCAAAAGAGATAACACCCCCCCATTACGTCATGCTTCAGAAATGTGGAAAATGGTCCGTTTTCAAATGTTTTATTTTTGAACGTCAGTTCACATTTGTAGGTGGATCATCAGTGTTAGAGCTAAAATTAGCATGTTTAAAGTGATTTTCATGCTTCCAGGGGCTCGGGAAGTGAATTAAATACCATTTGGAGGCATTTAATGTTCAAGCAAAAACGGCTGATTTTCGACAAAAGAGATAACACCCCCCCATTACGTCATGCTTCAGAAATGTGGAAAATGGTCCGTTTTCAAATGTTTTATTTTTGAACGTCAGTTCACATTTGTAGGTGGATCATCAGTGTTAGAGCTAAAATTAGCATGTTTAAAGTGATTTTCATGCTTCCAGGGGCCCTAAACACAAGATTTATGGAATGGTTAAAAGTGCATGAAAATGGCCAATTTACTCACTCTGAGTTCTCAAAAAGGGTTTCTTCACCCCGGGAAGTGAATTAAATACTATTTGGAGGCATTTAATGTTCGAGCAAAAACGGCTGATTTTTGACAAAAGAGATAACACCCCCCCATTACGTCATGCTTCAGAAATGTGGAAAATGGTCCGTTTTCAAATATTTTATTTTTGAACATCAGTTCACATTTGTAGGTGGATCATCAGTGTTAGAGCTAAAATTAGCATGTTTAAAGTGATTTTCATGCTTCCAGGGGCTCGGGAAGTGAATTAAATACCATTTGGAGGCATTTAATGTTCAAGCAAAAACGGCTGATTTTCGACAAAAGAGATAACACCCCCCCATTACGTCATGCTTCAGAAATGTGGAAAATGGTCCGTTTTCAAATGTTTTATTTTTGAACGTCAGTTCACATTTGTAGGTGGATCATCAGTGTTAGAGCTAAAATTAGCATGTTTAAAGTGATTTTCATGCTTCCAGGGGTCCTAAACACAAGATTTATGGAATGGTTAAAAGTGCAAGAAAATGGCCAATTTACTCACTCTGAGTTCACAAAAAGGGTTTCTTCACCCCGGGAAGTTAATTAAATACCATTTGGAGGCATTTAATGTTCAAGCAAAAACGGCTGATTTTTGACAAAAGAGATAACACCCCCCCCATTACGTCATGCTTCAGAAATGTAGAAAATGGTCCGTTTTCAAATGTTTTATTTTTGAATGTCAGTTCACATTTGTAGGTTGATCATCAGTGTTAGAGCTAAAATTAGCATGTTTAAAGTGATTTTCATGCTTCCAGGGGCACTAAACACAAGATTTATGGAATGGTTAAAAGTGCATGAAAATGGGCAATTTACTCACTCTGAGTTCTCAAAAAGGGTTTCTTCACCCCGGGAAGTTAATTAAATACCATTTGGAGCCATTTAATGTTCAAGCAAAAACGGCTGATTTTCGACAAAAGAGATAACACCCTCCCATTACGTCATGCTTCAGAAATGTGGAGTATGGTCCGTTTTCAAATGTTTTATTTTTGAACGTCAGTTCACATTTGTAGGTTGATCGTCAGTGTTAGAGCTAAAATTAGCATGTTTAAAGTGATTTTCATGCTTCCAGGGGCCCTAAACACAAAATTTATGGAATGGTTAAAAGAGCATGAAAATGGCCATTTTACTCACTCTGAGGTCTCAAAAAGGGTTTCTTCACCCCGGGAAGTTAATTAAATACCATTTGGAGGCATTTAATGTTCAAGCAAAAACGGCTGATTTTCGACAAAAGAGATAACACCCCCCCATTACGTCATGCTTCAGAAATGTGGAGTATGGTCCGTTTTCATATGTTTTACTTTTGAACGTCAGTTCACATTTGTAGGTTGATCATCAGTGTTAGAGCTAAAATTAGCATGTTTAAAGTGATTTTCATGCATCCAGGGGCCCTAAACACAAGATTTATGGAATGGTTAAAAGTGCATGAAAATGGCCAATTTTCTCACTCTGAGTTCTCAAAAAGGGTTTCTTCACCCCGGGAAGTTAATTAAATACCATTTGGAGGCATTTAATGTTCAAGCAAAAACGGCTGATTTTCGACAAAAGAGATAACACCCCCCCATTACGACATGCTTCAGAAATGTGGAAAATGGTCCGTTTTCAAATGTTTTATTTTTGAACGTCAGTTCACATTTGTAGGTGGATCATCAGTGTTAGAGCTAAAATTAGCATGTTTAAAGTGATTTTCATGCTTCCAGGGGCTCTGGAAGTTAATTAAATACCATTTGGAGGCATTTCATGTTCAAGCAAAAACGGCTGATTTTCGACAAAAGAGATAACACCCCCCCCATTACGTCATGCTGCAGAAATGTGGAGAATGGTCCGTTTTCAAATGTTTTATTTTTGAACGTCAGTTCACATTTGTAGGTTGATCATCAGTGTTAGATCTAAAATTAGCATGTTTAAAGTGATTTTCATGCTTCCAGGGGCTCGGGAAGTTAATTAAATACCATTTGGAGGCATTTAATGTTCAAGCAAAAACGGCTGATTTTCTACAAAAGAGATAACACCCCCCCCCCCATTACGTCATGCTTCAGAAATGTGGAGAATGGTCCATTTTCAAATGTTTTATTTTTGAACGTCAGTTCACATTTGTAGGTGGATCATCAGTGTTAGAGCTAAAATTAGCATGTTTAAAGTGATTTTCATGCTTCCAGGGGCTCGGGAAGTAAATTAAATACTATTTGGAGGCATTTAATGTTCAAGCAAAAATGGCTGATTTTTGACAGAAGAGATAACACCCCCCCATTACGTCATGCTTCAGAAATGTGGAAAATGGTCCATTTTCAAATGTTTTATTTTAGAACATTAGTTCACATTTGTAGGTTGAACATCAGTGTTAGAGTTAAAATTAGCATGTTTAAAGTGATTTTCATGCTTCCAGGGGCCCTAAACACAAGATTTATGGAATGGTTAAAAGTGCATGAAAATGGCCAATTTACTCACTCTGAGTTCTCAACAAGGGTTTCTTCACCCCGGGAAGTTAATTAAATACCATTTGGAGGCATTTAATGTTCAAGCAAAAACGGCAGATTTTCGACAAAAGAGATAACACCCCCCCATTACGTCATGTTTCAGAAATGTGGAAAATGGTCCGTTTTCAAATGTTTTATTTTTGAACGTCATTTCACATTTGTAGGTGGATCATCAGTGTTAGAGCTAAAATTAGCATGTTTAAAGTGATTTTCATGCTTCCAGGGGCTCGGGAAGTTAATTAAATACCATTTGGAGGCATTTAATGTTCAAGCAAAAACGGCTGATTTTCGACAAAAGAGATAACACCCCCCCATTACGTCATGCTTCAGAAATGTGGAAAATGGTCCGTTTTCAAATGTTTTATTTTTGAACATCAGTTCACATTTGTAGGTGGATCATCAGTGTTAGAGCTAAAATTAGCATGTTTAAAGTCATTTTCATGCTTCCAGGGGCTCGGGAAGTTAATTAAATACCATTTGGAGGCATTTAATGTTCAAGCAAAAACGGCTGATTTTCGACAAAAGAGATAACACCCCCCCATTACGTCATGCTTCAGAAATGTGGAAAATGGTCCCTTTTCAAATGTTTTATTTTTGAACGTCAGTTTACATTTGTAGGTGGATCATCAGTGTTAGAGCTAAAATTAGCATGTTTAAAGTGATTTTCATGCTTCCAAGGGCTCGGGAAGTGAATTAAATACTATTTGGAGGCATTTAATGTTCAAGCAAAAACGGCTGATTTTTGACAAAAGAGATAACACCCCCCATTATGTCATGCTTCAGAAATGTGGGAAATGGTCCGTTTTCAAATGTTTTATTTTTGAACGTCAGTTCACATTTGTAGGTGGATCATCAGTGTTAGAGCTAAAATTAGCATGTTTAAAGTGATTTTCATGCTTCCAGGGGCCCTAAACACAAGATTTATGGAATGGTTAAAAGTGCATGAAAATGGCCAATTTACTCACTCTGAGTTCTCAAAAAGGGTTTCTTCACCCCGGGAAGTTAATTAAATACCATTTGGAGGCATTTAATGTTCAAGCAAAAACGGCTGATTTTCGACAAAAGATATAACACCCCCCCATTACGTCATGCTTCAGAAATGTGGAAAATGGTCCGTTTTCTAATGTTTTATTTTTGAACGTCAGTTCACATTTGTAGGTGGATCATCAGTGTTAGAGTTAAAATGAGCATGTTTAAAGTGATTTTCATGCTTCCAGGGGCCCTAAACACAAGATTTATTGAATGGTTAAAAGTGCATGAAAATGGCCAATTTACTCACTCTGAGTTCTCAAAAAGGGTTTCTTCACCCCGGGAAGTGAATTAAATACCATTTGGAGGCATTTAATGTTCGAGCAAAAATGGCTGATTTTCGACAAAAGAGATAACACCCCCCCCCCCATTACGTCATGCTTCAGAAATGTGGAAAATGGTCCGTTTTCAAATGTTTTATTCTTGAACGTCAGTTCACATTTGTAGGTGGATCATCAGTGTTAGAGCTAAAATTAGCATGTTTAAAGTGATTTTCATGCTTCCAGGGGCTCGGGAAGTGAATTAAATACCATTTGGAGGCATTTAATGTTCAAGCAAAAACGGCTGATTTTCGACAAAAGAGATAACACCCCCCCATTACGTCATGCTTCAGAAATATGGAAAATGGTCCGTTTTCAAATATTTTATTTTTGAACGTCAGTTCACATTTGTAGGTGGATCATCAGTGTTAGAGCTAAAATTAGCATGTTTAAAGTGATTTTCATGCTTCCAGGGGCTCGGGAAGTGAATTAAATACCATTTGGAGGCATTTAATGTTCAAGCAAAAACGGCTGATTTTCGACAAAAGAGATAACACCCCCCCATTACGTCATGCTTCAGAAATGTGGAAAATGGTCCGTTTTCAAATGTTTTGTTTTTGAACGTCAGTTCACATTTGTAGGTGGATCATCAGTGTTAGAGCTAAAATGAGCATGTTTAAAGTGATTTTCATGCTTCCAGGGGCCCTAAACACAAGATTTATGGAATGGTTAAAAGTGCATGAAAATGGCCAATTTACTCACTCTGAGTTCTCAAAAAGGGTTTCTTCACCCCGGGAAGTGAATTAAGTACTATTTGGAGGCATTTAATGTTCGAGCAAAAACGGCTGATTTTCGACAAAAGAGATAACACCCCCCCATTACGTCATGCTTCAGAAATGTGGAAAATGGTCCGTTTTCAAATGTTTTATTTTTGAACGTCAGTTCACATTTGTAGGTGGATCATCAGTGTTAGAGCTAAAATGAGAATGTTTAAAGTGATTTTCATGCTTCCAGGGGCCCTAAACACAAGATTTATGGAATGGTTAAAGTGCATGAAAATGGCCAATTTACTCACTCTGAGTTCTCAAAAAGGGTTTCTTCACCCCGGGAAGTGAATTAAATACCATTTGGAGGCATTTAATGTTCGAGCAAAAACGGCTGATTTTCGCCAAAAGAGATAACACCCCCCCATTACGTCATGCTTCAGAAATGTGGAAAATGGTCCGTTTTCAAATGTTTTATTTTTGAACGTCAGTTCACATTTGTAGGTGGATCATCAGTGTTAGAGCTAAAATTAGCATGTTTAAAGTGATTTTCATGCTTCCAGGGGCTCGGGAAGTGAATTAAATACCATCTGGAGGCATTTAATGTTCAAGCAAAAACGGCTGATTTTCGACAAAAGAGATAACACCCCCCCATTACGTCATGCTTCAGAAATGTGGAAAATGGTCCGTTTTCAAATGTTTTATTTTTGAACGTCAGTTCACATTTGTAGGTGGATCATCAGTGTTAGAGCTAAAATTAGCATGTTTAAAGTGATTTTCATGCTTCCAGGGGCCCTAAACACAAGATTTATGGAATGGTTAAAAGTGCATGAAAATGGCCAATTTACTCACTCTGAGTTCTCAAAAAGGGTTTCTTCACCCCGGGAAGTGAATTAAATACTATTTGGAGGCATTTAATGTTCGAGCAAAAACGGCTGATTTTTGACAAAAGAGATAACACCCCCCCATTACGTCATGCTTCAGAAATGTGGAAAATGGTCCGTTTTCAAATATTTTATTTTTGAACATCAGTTCACATTTGTAGGTGGATCATCAGTGTTAGAGCTAAAATTAGCATGTTTAAAGTGATTTTCATGCTTCCAGGGGCTCGGGAAGTGAATTAAATACCATTTGGAGGCATTTAATGTTCAAGCAAAAACGGCTGATTTTCGACAAAAGAGATAACACCCCCCCATTACGTCATGCTTCAGAAATGTGGAAAATGGTCCGTTTTCAAATGTTTTGTTTTTGAACGTCAGTTCACATTTGTAGGTGGATCATCAGTGTTAGAGCTAAAATTAGCATGTTTAAAGTGATTTTCATGCTTCCAGGGGCCCTAAACACAAGATTTATGGAATGGTTAAAAGTGCATGAAAATGGCCAATTTACTCACTCTGAGTTCTCAAAAAGGGTTTCTTCACCCCGGGAAGTGAATTAAATACTATTTGGAGGCATTTAATGTTCGAGCAAAAACGGCTGATTTTCGACAAAAGAGATAACACCCCCCCATTACGTCATGCTTCAGAAATGTGGAAAATGGTCCGTTTTCAAATGTTTTATTTTTGAACGTCAGTTCACATTTGTAGGTGGATCATCAGTGTTAGAGCTAAAATGAGCATGTTTAAAGTGATTTTCATGCTTCCAGGGGCCCTAAACACAAGATTTATGGAATGGTTAAAAGTGCATGAAAATGGCCAATTTACTCACTCTGAGTTCTCAAAAAGGGTTTCTTCACCCCGGGAAGTGAATTAAATACCATTTGGAGGCATTTAATGTTCGAGCAAAAACGGCTGATTTTCGACAAAAGAGATAACACCCCCCCATTACGTCATGCTTCAGAAATGTGGAAAATGGTCCGTTTTCAAATGTTTTATTTTTGAACGTCAGTTCACATTTGTAGGTGGATCATCAGTGTTAGAGCTAAAATTAGCATGTTTAAAGTGATTTTCATGCTTCCAGGGGCTCGGGAAGTGAATTAAATACCATTTGGAGGCATTTAATGTTCAAGCAAAAACGGCTGATTTTCGACAAAAGAGATAACACCCCCCCATTACGTCATGCTTCAGAAATGTGGAAAATGGTCCGTTTTCAAATGTTTTATTTTTGAACGTCAGTTCACATTTGTAGGTGGATCATCAGTGTTAGAGCTAAAATTAGCATGTTTAAAGTGATTTTCATGCTTCCAGGGGCCCTAAACACAAGATTTATGGAATGGTTAAAAGTGCATGAAAATGGCCAATTTAATCACTCTGAGTTCTCAAAAAGGGTTTCTTCACCCCGGGAAGTGAATTAAATACTATTTGGAGGCATTTAATGTTCGAGCAAAAACGGCTGATTTTTGACAAAAGAGATAACACCCCCCCATTACGTCATGCTTCAGAAATGTGGAAAATGGTCCGTTTTCAAATATTTTATTTTTGAACGTCAGTTCACATTTGTAGGTGGATCATCAGTGTTAGAGCTAAAATTAGCATGTTTAAAGTGATTTTCATGCTTCCAGGGGCTCGGGAAGTGAATTAAATACCATTTGGAGGCATTTAATGTTCAAGCAAAAACGGCTGATTTTCGACAAAAGAGATAACACCCCCCCATTACATCATGCTTCAGAAATGTGGAAAATGGTCCGTTTTCAAATGTTTTGTTTTTGAACGTCAGTTCACATTTGTAGGTGGATCATCAGTGTTAGAGCTAAAATTAGCATGTTTAAAGTGATTTTCATGCTTCCAGGGGCCATAAACACAAGATTTATGGAATGGTTAAAAGTGCATGAAAATGGCCAATTTACTCACTCTGAGTTCTCAAAAAGGGTTTCTTCACCCCGGGAAGTGAATTAAATACCATTTGGAGGCATTTAATGTTCGAGCAAAAACGGCTGATTTTCGCCAAAAGAGATAACACCCCCCCATTACGTCATGCTTCAGAAATGTGGAAAATGGTCCGTTTTCAAATGTTTTATTTTTGAACGTCAGTTCACATTTGTAGGTGGATCATCAGTGTTAGAGCTAAAATTAGCATGTTTAAAGTGATTTTCATGCTTCCAGGGGCTCGGGAAGTGAATTAAATACCATCTGGAGGCATTTAATGTTCAAGCAAAAACGGCTGATTTTCGACAAAAGAGATAACACCCCCCCATTACGTCATGCTTCAGAAATGTGGAAAATGGTCCGTTTTCAAATGTTTTATTTTTGAACGTCAGTTCACATTTGTAGGTGGATCATCAGTGTTAGAGCTAAAATTAGCATGTTTAAAGTGATTTTCATGCTTCCAGGGGCCCTAAACACAAGATTTATGGAATGGTTAAAAGTGCATGAAAATGGCCAATTTACTCACTCTGAGTTCTCAAAAAGGGTTTCTTCACCCCGGGAAGTGAATTAAATACTATTTGGAGGCATTTAATGTTCGAGCAAAAACGGCTGATTTTTGACAAAAGAGATAACACCCCCCCATTACGTCATGCTTCAGAAATGTGGAAAATGGTCCGTTTTCAAATATTTTATTTTTGAACATCAGTTCACATTTGTAGGTGGATCATCAGTGTTAGAGCTAAAATTAGCATGTTTAAAGTGATTTTCATGCTTCCAGGGGCTCGGGAAGTGAATTAAATACCATTTGGAGGCATTTAATGTTCAAGCAAAAACGGCTGATTTTCGACAAAAGAGATAACACCCCCCCATTACGTCATGCTTCAGAAATGTGGAAAATGGTCCGTTTTCAAATGTTTTGTTTTTGAACGTCAGTTCACATTTGTAGGTGGATCATCAGTGTTAGAGCTAAAATTAGCATGTTTAAAGTGATTTTCATGCTTCCAGGGGCCCTAAACACAAGATTTATGGAATGGTTAAAAGTGCATGAAAATGGCCAATTTACTCACTCTGAGTTCTCAAAAAGGGTTTCTTCACCCCGGGAAGTGAATTAAATACTATTTGGAGGCATTTAATGTTCGAGCAAAAACGGCTGATTTTCGACAAAAGAGATAACACCCCCCCATTACGTCATGCTTCAGAAATGTGGAAAATGGTCCGTTTTCAAATGTTTTATTTTTGAACGTCAGTTCACATTTGTAGGTGGATCATCAGTGTTAGAGCTAAAATGAGCATGTTTAAAGTGATTTTCATGCTTCCAGGGGCCCTAAACACAAGATTTATGGAATGGTTAAAAGTGCATGAAAATGGCCAATTTACTCACTCTGAGTTCTCAAAAAGGGTTTCTTCACCCCGGGAAGTGAATTAAATACCATTTGGAGGCATTTAATGTTCGAGCAAAAACGGCTGATTTTCAACAAAAGAGATAACACCCCCCCATTACGTCATGCTTCAGAAATGTGGAAAATGGTCCGTTTTCAAATGTTTTATTTTTGAACGTCAGTTCACATTTGTAGGTGGATCATCAGTGTTAGAGCTAAAATTAGCATGTTTAAAGTGATTTTCATGCTTCCAGGGGCTCGGGAAGTGAATTAAATACCATTTGGAGGCATTTAATGTTCAAGCAAAAACGGCTGATTTTCGACAAAAGAGATAACACCCCCCCATTACATCATGCTTCAGAAATGTGGAAAATGGTCCGTTTTCAAATGTTTTGTTTTTGAACGTCAGTTCACATTTGTAGGTGGATCATCAGTGTTAGAGCTAAAATTAGCATGTTTAAAGTGATTTTCATGCTTCCAGGGGCCCTAAACACAAGATTTATGGAATGGTTAAAAGTGCATGAAAATGGCCAATTTACTCACTCTGAGTTCTCAAAAAGGGTTTCTTCACCCCGGGAAGTGAATTAAATACTATTTGGAGGCATTTAATGTTCGAGCAAAAATTGCTGATTTTCGACAAAAGAGATAACACCCCCCCATTACGTCATGCTTCAGAAATGTGGAAAATGGTCCGTTTTCAAATGTTTTATTTTTGAACGTCAGTTCACATTTGTAGGTGGATCATCAGTGTTAGAGCTAAAATGAGCATGTTTAAAGTGATTTTCATGCTTCCAGGGGCCCTAAACACAAGATTTATGGAATGGTTAAAAGTGCATGAAAATGGCCAATTTACTCACTCTGAGTTCTCAAAAAGGGTTTCTTCACTCCGGGAAGTGAATTAAATACCATTTGGAGGCATTTAATGTTCGAGCAAAAATGGCTGATTTTCGACAAAAGAGATAACACCCCCCCCCCCATTACGTCATGCTTCAGAAATGTGGAAAATGGTCCGTTTTCAAATGTTTTATTTTTGAACGTCAGTTCACATTTGTAGGTGGATCATCAGTGTTAGAGCTAAAATTAGCATGTTTAAAGTGATTTTCATGCTTCCAGGGGCTCGGGAGTGAATTAACTACCATTTGGAGGCATTTAATGTTCAAGCAAAAACGGCTGATTTTCGACAAAAGAGATAACACCCCCCCAGTACGTCATGCTTCAGAAATGTGGAAAATGGTCCGTTTTCAAATGTTTTATTTTTGAACGTCAGTTCACATTTGTAGGTGGATCATCAGTGTTAGAGCTAAAATGAGCATGTTTAAAGTGATTTTCATGCTTCCAGGGGCCCTAAACACAAGATTTATGGAATGGTTAAAAGTGCATGAAAATGGCCAATTTACTCACTCTGAGTTCTCAAAAGGGTTTCTTCACTCCGGGAAGTGAATTAAATACCATTTGGAGGCATTTAATGTTCGAGCAAAAATGGCTGATTTTCGACAAAAGAGATAACACCCCCCCCCATTACGTCATGCTTCAGAAATGTGGAAAATGGTCCGTTTTCAAATGTTTTATTTTTGAACGTCAGTTCACATTTGTAGGTGGATCATCAGTGTTAGAGCTAAAATTAGCATGTTTAAAGTGATTTTCATGCTTCCAGGGGCCCTAAACACAAGATTTATGGAATGGTTAAAAGTGCATGAAAATGGCCAATTTACTCACTCTGAGGTCTCAAAAAGGGTTTCTTCACCCCGGGAAGTGAATTAAATACTATTTGGAGGCATTTAATGTTCGAGCAAAAACGGCTGATTTTCGACAAAAGAGATAACACCCCCCCCATTACGTCATGCTTCAGAAATGTGGAAAATGGTCCGTTTTCAAATGTTTTATTTTTGAACGTCAGTTCACATTTGTAGGTGGATCATCAGTGTTAAAGGCTAAAATTAGCATGTTTAAAGTGATTTTCATGCTTCCAGGGGCTCGGGAAGTGAATTAAATACCATTTGGAGGCATTTAATGTTCAAGCAAAAACGGCTGATTTTCGACAAAAGAGATAACACCCCCCCATTACGTCATGCTTCAGAAATGTGGAAAATGGTCCGTTTTCAAATGTTTTATTTTTGAACGTCAGTTCACATTTGTAGGTGGATCATCAGTGTTAGAGCTAAAATTAGCATGTTTAAAGTGATTTTCATGCTTCCAGGGGCCCTAAACACAAGATTTATGGAATGGTTAAAAGTGCATGAAAATGGCCAATTTAATCACTCTGAGTTCTCAAAAAGGGTTTCTTCACCCCGGGAAGTGAATTAAATACTATTTGGAGGCATTTAATGTTCGAGCAAAAACGGCTGATTTTTGACAAAAGAGATAACACCCCCCCATTACGTCATGCTTCAGAAATGTGGAAAATGGTCCGTTTTCAAATATTTTATTTTTGAACGTCAGTTCACATTTGTAGGTGGATCATCAGTGTTAGAGCTAAAATTAGCATGTTTAAAGTGATTTTCATGCTTCCAGGGGCTCGGGAAGTGAATTAAATACCATTTGGAGGCATTTAATGTTCAAGCAAAAACGGCTGATTTTCGACAAAAGAGATAACACCCCCCCATTACATCATGCTTCAGAAATGTGGAAAATGGTCCGTTTTCAAATGTTTTGTTTTTGAACGTCAGTTCACATTTGTAGGTGGATCATCAGTGTTAGAGCTAAAATTAGCATGTTTAAAGTGATTTTCATGCTTCCAGGGGCCCTAAACACAAGATTTATGGAATGGTTAAAAGTGCATGAAAATGGCCAATTTACTCACTCTGAGTTCTCAAAAAGGGTTTCTTCACCCCGGGAAGTGAATTAAATACTATTTGGAGGCATTTAATGTTCGAGCAAAAATTGCTGATTTTCGACAAAAGAGATAACACCCCCCCATTACGTCATGCTTCAGAAATGTGGAAAATGGTCCGTTTTCAAATGTTTTATTTTTGAACGTCAGTTCACATTTGTAGGTGGATCATCAGTGTTAGAGCTAAAATGAGCATGTTTAAAGTGATTTTCATGCTTCCAGGGGCCCTAAACACAAGATTTATGGAATGGTTAAAAGTGCATGAAAATGGCCAATTTACTCACTCTGAGTTCTCAAAAAGGGTTTCTTCACTCCGGGAAGTGAATTAAATACCATTTGGAGGCATTTAATGTTCGAGCAAAAATGGCTGATTTTCGACAAAAGAGATAACACCCCCCCCCCATTACGTCATGCTTCAGAAATGTGGAAAATGGTCCGTTTTCAAATGTTTTATTTTTGAACGTCAGTTCACATTTGTAGGTGGATCATCAGTGTTAGAGCTAAAATTAGCATGTTTAAAGTGATTTTCATGCTTCCAGGGGCTCGGGAGTGAATTAACTACCATTTGGAGGCATTTAATGTTCAAGCAAAAACGGCTGATTTTCGACAAAAGAGATAACACCCCCCCAGTACGTCATGCTTCAGAAATGTGGAAAATGGTCCGTTTTCAAATGTTTTATTTTTGAACGTCAGTTCACATTTGTAGGTGGATCATCAGTGTTAGAGCTAAAATGAGCATGTTTAAAGTGATTTTCATGCTTCCAGGGGCACTAAACACAAGATTTATGGAATGGTTAAAAGTGCATGAAAATGGCCAATTTACTCACTCTGAGTTCTCAAAAGGGTTTCTTCACTCCGGGAAGTGAATTAAATACCATTTGGAGGCATTTAATGTTCGAGCAAAAATGGCTGATTTTCGACAAAAGAGATAACACCCCCCCCCATTACGTCATGCTTCAGAAATGTGGAAAATGGTCCGTTTTCAAATGTTTTATTTTTGAACGTCAGTTCACATTTGTAGGTGGATCATCAGTGTTAGAGCTAAAATTAGCATGTTTAAAGTGATTTTCATGCTTCCAGGGGCCCTAAACACAAGATTTATGGAATGGTTAAAAGTGCATGAAAATGGCCAATTTACTCACTCTGAGGTCTCAAAAAGGGTTTCTTCACCCCGGGAAGTGAATTAAATACTATTTGGAGGCATTTAATGTTCGAGCAAAATTGGCTGATTTTCGACAAAAGAGATAACACCCCCCCCATTACGTCATGCTTCAGAAATGTGGAAAATGGTCCGTTTTCAAATTTTTTATTTTTGAACGTCAGTTCACATTTGTAGGTGGATCATCAGTGTTAGAGCTAAAATGAGCATGTTTAAAGTGATTTTCATGCTTGCAGGGGCCCTAAACACAAGATTTATGGAATGGTTAAAAGTGCATGAAAATGGCCAATTTACTCACTCTGAGTTCTCAAAAAGGGTTTCTTCACCCCGGGAAGTGAATTAAATACCATTTGGAGGCATTTAATGTTCGAGCAAAAACGGCTGATTTTCGACAAAAGAGATAACACCCCCCCCATTACGTCATGCTTCAGAAATGTGGAAAATGGTCCGTTTTCAAATGTTTTATTTTTGAACGTCAGTTCACATTTGTAGGTGGATCATCAGTGTTAGAGCTAAAATTAGCATGTTTAAAGTGATTTTCATGCTTCCAGGGGCCCTAAACACAAGATTTATGGAATGGTTAAAAGTGCATGAAAATGGCCAATTTACTCACTCTGAGTTCTCAAAAAGGGTTTCTTCACCCCGGGAAGTGAATTAAATACCATTTGGAGGCATTTAATGTTCGAGCAAAAACGGCTGATTTTCGACAAAAGAGATAACACCCCCCCATTACGTCATGCTTCAGAAATGTGGAAAATGGTCCGTTTTCAAATGTTTTATTTTTGAACGTCAGTTCACATTTGTAGGTGGATCATCAGTGTTAGAGCTAAAATTAGCATGTTTAAAGTGATTTTCATGCTTCCAGGGGCTCGGGAAGTGAATTAAATACCATTTGGAGGCATTTAATGTTCAAGCAAAAACGGCTGATTTTCGACAAAAGAGATAACACCCCCCCATTACGTCATGCTTCAGAAATGTGGAAAATGGTCCGTTTTCAAATGTTTTATTTTTGAACGTCAGTTCACATTTGTAGGTGGATCATCAGTGTTAGAGCTAAAATGAGCATGTTTAAAGTGATTTTCATGCTTCCAGGGGCCCTAAACACAAGATTTATGGAATGGTTAAAAGTGCATGAAAATGGCCAATTTACTCACTCTGAGTTCTCAAAAAGGGTTTCTTCACCCCGGGAAGTGAATTAAATACCATTTGGAGGCATTTAATGTTCGAGCAAAAACGGCTGATTTTCGACAAAAGAGATAACACCCCCCCATTACGTCATGCTTCAGAAATGTGGAAAATGGTCCGTTTTCAAATGTTTTATTTTTGAACGTCAGTTCACATTTGTAGGTGGATCATCAGTGTTAGAGCTAAAATGAGCATGTTTAAAGTGATTTTCATGCTTCCAGGGGCCCTAAACACAAGATTTATGGAATGGTTAAAAGTGCATGAAAATGGCCAATTTACTCACTCTGAGTTCTCAAAAAGGGTTTCTTCACCCCGGGAAGTGAATTAAATACCATTTGGAGGCATTTAATGTTCGAGCAAAAATGGCTGATTTTCGACAAAAGAGATAACACCCCCCCCATTACGTCATGCTTCAGAAATGTGGAAAATGGTCCGTTTTCAAATGTTTTATTTTTGAACGTCAGTTCACATTTGTAGGTGGATCATCAGTGTTAGAGCTAAAATTAGCATGTTTAAAGTGATTTTCATGCTTCCAGGGGCACGGGAAGTGAATTAAATACCATTTGGAGGCATTTAATGTTCAAGCAAAAACGGCTGATTTTCGACAAAAGAGATAACACCCCCCCATTACGTCATGCTTCAGAAATGTGGAAAATGGTCCGTTTTCAAATGTTTTATTTTTGAACGTCAGTTCACATTTGTAGGTGGATCATCAGTGTTAGAGCTAAAATTAGCATGTTTAAAGTGATTTTCATGCTTCCAGGGGCCCTAAACACAAGATTTATGGAATGGTTAAAAGTGCATGAAAATGGCCAATTTAATCACTCTGAGTTCTCAAAAAGGGTTTCTTCACCCCGGGAAGTGAATTAAATACTATTTGGAGGCATTTAATGTTCGAGCAAAAACGGCTGATTTTTGACAAAAGAGATAACACCCCCCCATTACGTCATGCTTCAGAAATGTGGAAAATGGTCCGTTTTCAAATATTTTATTTTTGAACGTCAGTTCACATTTGTAGGTGGATCATCAGTGTTAGAGCTAAAATTAGCATGTTTAAAGTGATTTTCATGCTTCCAGGGGCTCGGGAAGTGAATTAAATACCATTTGGAGGCATTTAATGTTCAAGCAAAAACGGCTGATTTTCGACAAAAGAGATAACACCCCCCCATTACATCATGCTTCAGAAATGTGGAAAATGGTCCGTTTTCAAATGTTTTGTTTTTGAACGTCAGTTCACATTTGTAGGTGGATCATCAGTGTTAGAGCTAAAATTAGCATGTTTAAAGTGATTTTCATGCTTCCAGGGGCCCTAAACACAAGATTTATGGAATGGTTAAAAGTGCATGAAAATGGCCAATTTACTCACTCTGAGTTCTCAAAAAGGGTTTCTTCACCCCGGGAAGTGAATTAAATACTATTTGGAGGCATTTAATGTTCGAGCAAAAATTGCTGATTTTCGACAAAAGAGATAACACCCCCCCATTACGTCATGCTTCAGAAATGTGGAAAATGGTCCGTTTTCAAATGTTTTATTTTTGAACGTCAGTTCACATTTGTAGGTGGATCATCAGTGTTAGAGCTAAAATGAGCATGTTTAAAGTGATTTTCATGCTTCCAGGGGCCCTAAACACAAGATTTATGGAATGGTTAAAAGTGCATGAAAATGGCCAATTTACTCACTCTGAGTTCTCAAAAAGGGTTTCTTCACTCCGGGAAGTGAATTAAATACCATTTGGAGGCATTTAATGTTCAAGCAAAAATGGCTGATTTTCGACAAAAGAGATAACACCCCCCCCCCATTACGTCATGCTTCAGAAATGTGGAAAATGGTCCGTTTTCAAATGTTTTATTTTTGAACGTCAGTTCACATTTGTAGGTGGATCATCAGTGTTAGAGCTAAAATTAGCATGTTTAAAGTGATTTTCATGCTTCCAGGGGCTCGGGAGTGAATTAACTACCATTTGGAGGCATTTAATGTTCAAGCAAAAACGGCTGATTTTCGACAAAAGAGATAACACCCCCCCAGTACGTCATGCTTCAGAAATGTGGAAAATGGTCCGTTTTCAAATGTTTTATTTTTGAACGTCAGTTCACATTTGTAGGTGGATCATCAGTGTTAGAGCTAAAATGAGCATGTTTAAAGTGATTTTCATGCTTCCAGGGGCACTAAACACAAGATTTATGGAATGGTTAAAAGTGCATGAAAATGGCCAATTTACTCACTCTGAGTTCTCAAAAGGGTTTCTTCACTCCGGGAAGTGAATTAAATACCATTTGGAGGCATTTAATGTTCGAGCAAAAATGGCTGATTTTCGACAAAAGAGATAACACCCCCCCCCATTACGTCATGCTTCAGAAATGTGGAAAATGGTCCGTTTTCAAATGTTTTATTTTTGAACGTCAGTTCACATTTGTAGGTGGATCATCAGTGTTAGAGCTAAAATTAGCATGTTTAAAGTGATTTTCATGCTTCCAGGGGCCCTAAACACAAGATTTATGGAATGGTTAAAAGTGCATGAAAATGGCCAATTTACTCACTCTGAGGTCTCAAAAAGGGTTTCTTCACCCCGGGAAGTGAATTAAATACTATTTGGAGGCATTTAATGTTCGAGCAAAATTGGCTGATTTTCGACAAAAGAGATAACACCCCCCCCATTACGTCATGCTTCAGAAATGTGGAAAATGGTCCGTTTTCAAATTTTTTATTTTTGAACGTCAGTTCACATTTGTAGGTGGATCATCAGTGTTAGAGCTAAAATGAGCATGTTTAAAGTGATTTTCATGCTTGCAGGGGCCCTAAACACAAGATTTATGGAATGGTTAAAAGTGCATGAAAATGGCCAATTTACTCACTCTGAGTTCTCAAAAAGGGTTTCTTCACCCCGGGAAGTGAATTAAATACCATTTGGAGGCATTTAATGTTCGAGCAAAAACGGCTGATTTTCGACAAAAGAGATAACACCCCCCCATTACGTCATGCTTCAGAAATGTGGAAAATGGTCAGTTTTCAAATGTTTTATTTTTGAACGTCAGTTCACATTTGTAGGTGGATCATCAGTGTTAGAGCTAAAATTAGCATGTTTAAAGTGATTTTCATGCTTCCAGGGGCCCTAAACACAAGATTTATGGAATGGTTAAAAGTGCATGAAAATGGCCAATTTACTCACCCTGAGTTCTCAAAAAGGGTTTCTTCACCCCGGGAAGTGAATTAAATACCATTTGGAGGCATTTAATGTTCGAGCAAAAACGGCTGATTTTCGACAAAAGAGATAACACCCCCCCATTACGTCATGCTTCAGAAATGTGGAAAATGGTCCGTTTTCAAATGTTTTATTTTTGAACGTCAGTTCACATTTGTAGGTGGATCATCAGTGTTAGAGCTAAAATTAGCATGTTTAAAGTGATTTTCATGCTTCCAGGGGCTCGGGAAGTGAATTAAATACCATTTGGAGGCATTTAATGTTCAAGCAAAAACGGCTGATTTTCGACAAAAGAGATAACACCCCCCCATTACGTCATGCTTCAGAAATGTGGAAAATGGTCCGTTTTCAAATGTTTTATTTTTGAACGTCAGTTCACATTTGTAGGTGGATCATCAGTGTTAGAGCTAAAATGAGCATGTTTAAAGTGATTTTCATGCTTCCAGGGGCCCTAAACACAAGATTTATGGAATGGTTAAAAGTGCATGAAAATGGCCAATTTACTCACTCTGAGTTCTCAAAAAGGGTTTCTTCACCCCGGGAAGTGAATTAAATACCATTTGGAGGCATTTAATGTTCGAGCAAAAACGGCTGATTTTCGACAAAAGAGATAACACCCCCCCATTACGTCATGCTTCAGAAATGTGGAAAATGGTCCGTTTTCAAATGTTTTATTTTTGAACGTCAGTTCACATTTGTAGGTGGATCATCAGTGTTAGAGCTAAAATGAGCATGTTTAAAGTGATTTTCATGCTTCCAGGGGCCCTAAACACAAGATTTATGGAATGGTTAAAAGTGCATGAAAATGGCCAATTTACTCACTCTGAGTTCTCAAAAAGGGTTTCTTCACCCCGGGAAGTGAATTAAATACCATTTGGAGGCATTTAATGTTCGAGCAAAAATGGCTGATTTTCGACAAAAGAGATAACACCCCCCCCATTACGTCATGCTTCAGAAATGTGGAAAATGGTCCGTTTTCAAATGTTTTATTTTTGAACGTCAGTTCACATTTGTAGGTGGATCATCAGTGTTAGAGCTAAAATTAGCATGTTTAAAGTGATTTTCATGCTTCCAGGGGCACGGGAAGTGAATTAAATACCATTTGGAGGCATTTAATGTTCAAGCAAAAACGGCTGATTTTCGACAAAAGAGATAACACCCCCCCATTACGTCATGCTTCAGAAATATGGAAAATGGTCCGTTTTCAAATGTTTTATTTTTGAACGTCAGTTCACATTTTTAGGTGGATCATCAGTGTTAGAGCTAAAATTATCATGTTTAAAGTGATTTTCATGCTTCCAGGGGCCCTTACCACAAGATTTATGGAATGGTTAAAAGTGCATGAAAATGGCCAATTTACTCACTCTGAGTTCTCAAAAAGGGTTTCTTCACCCCGGGAAGTGAATTAAATACTATTTGGAGGCATTTAATGTTCGAGCAAAAACGGCTGATTTTCGACAAAAGAGATAACACCCCCCATTACGTCATGCTTCAGAAATGTGGAAAATGGTCCGTTTTCAAATGTTTTATTTTTGAACGTCAGTTCACATTTGTAGGTGGATCATCAGTGTTAGAGCTAAAATTAGCATGTTTAAAGTGATTTTCATGCTTCCAGGGGCCCTAAACACAAGATTTATGGAATGGTTAAAAGTGCATGAAAATGGCCAATTTACTCACTCTGAGTTCTCAAAAAGGGTTTCTTCACCCCGGGAAGTGAATTAAATACCATTTGGAGGCATTTAATGTTCGAGCAAAAACGGCTGATTTTCGACAAAAGAGATAACACCCCCCCATTACGTCATGCTTCAGAAATGTGGAAAATGGTCCGTTTTCAAATGTTTTATTTTTGAACGTCAGTTCACATTTGTAGGTGGATCATCAGTGTTAGAGCTAAAATTAGCATGTTTAAAGTGATTTTCATGCTTCCAGGGGCTCGGGAAGTGAATTAAATACCATTTGGAGGCATTTAATGTTCAAGCAAAAACGGCTGATTTTCGACAAAAGAGATAACACCCCCCATTACGTCATGCTTCAGAAATGTGGAAAATGGTCCGTTTTCAAATGTTTTATTTTTGAACGTCAGTTCACATTTGTAGGTGGATCATCAGTGTTAGAGCTAAAATGAGCATGTTTAAAGTGATTTTCATGCTTCCAGGGGCCCTAAACACAAGATTTATGGAATGGTTAAAAGTGCATGAAAATGGCCAATTTACTCACTCTGAGTTCTCAAAAAGGGTTTCTTCACTCCGGGAAGTGAATTAAATACCATTTGGAGGCATTTAATGTTCGAGCAAAAATGGCTGATTTTCGACAAAAGAGATAACACCCCCCCCCATTACGTCATGCTTCAGAAATGTGGAAAATGGTCCGTTTTCAAATGTTTTATTTTTGAACGTCAGTTCACATTTGTAGGTGGATCATCAGTGTTAGAGCTAAAATTAGCATGTTTAAAGTGATTTTCATGCTTCCAGGGGCTCGGGAGTGAATTAAATACCATTTGGAGGCATTTAATGTTCAAGCAAAAACGGCTGATTTTCGACAAAAGAGATAACACCCCCCCAGTACGTCATGCTTCAGAAATGTGGAAAATGGTCCGTTTTCAAATGTTTTATTTTTGAACGTCAGTTCACATTTGTAGGTGGATCATCAGTGTTAGAGCTAAAATGAGCATGTTTAAAGTGATTTTCATGCTTCCAGGGGCCCTAAACACAAGATTTATGGAATGGTTAAAAGTGCATGAAAATGGCCAATTTACTCACTCTGAGTTCTCAAAAGGGTTTCTTCACTCCGGGAAGTGAATTAAATACCATTTGGAGGCATTTAATGTTCAAGCAAAAACGGCTGATTTTCGACAAAAGAGATAACACCCCCCCCATTACGTCATGCTTCAGAAATGTGGAAAATGGTCCGTTTTCAAATGTTTTATTTTTGAACGTCAGTTCACATTTGTAGGTGGATCATCAGTGTTAGAGCTAAAATTAGCATGCTTAAAGTGATTTTCATGCTTCCAGGGGCTCGGGAGTGAATTAAATACCATTTGGAGGCATTTAATGTTCAAGCAAAAACGGCTGATTTTCGACAAAAGAGATAACACCCCCCCAGTACGTCATGCTTCAGAAATGTGGAAAATGGTCCGTTTTCAAATGTTTTATTTTTGAACGTCAGTTCACATTTGTAGGTGGATCATCAGTGTTAGAGCTAAAATTAGCATGTTTAAAGTGATTTTCATGCATCCAGGGGCCCTAAACACAAGATTTATGGAATGGTTAAAAGTGCATGAAAATGGCCAATTTTCTCACTCTGAGTTCTCAAAAAGGGTTTCTTCACCCCGGGAAGTTAATTAAATACCATTTGGAGGCATTTAATGTTCAAGCAAAAACGGCTGATTTTCGACAAAAGAGATAACACCCCCCCATTACGACATGCTTCAGAAATGTGGAAAATGGTCCGTTTTCAAATGTTTTATTTTTGAACGTCAGTTCACATTTGTAGGTGGATCATCAGTGTTAGAGCTAAAATTAGCATGTTTAAAGTGATTTTCATGCTTCCAGGGGCTCGGGAAGTTAATTAAATACCATTTGGAGGCATTTCATGTTCAAGCAAAAACGGCTGATTTTCGACAAAAGAGATAACACCCCCCCCATTACGTCATGCTGCAGAAATGTGGAGAATGGTCCGTTTTCAAATGTTTTATTTTTGAATGTCAGTTCACATTTGTAGGTTGATCATCAGTGTTAGATCTAAAATTAGCATGTTTAAAGTGATTTTCATGCTTCCAGGGGCTCGGGAAGTTAATTAAATACCATTTGGAGGCATTTAATGTTCAAGCAAAAATGGCTGATTTTCTACAAAAGAGATAACACCCCCCCCCCATTACGTCATGCTTCAGAAATGTGGAGAATGGTCCATTTTCAAATGTTTTATTTTTGAACGTCAGTTCACATTTGTAGGTGGATCATCAGTGTTAGAGCTAAAATTAGCATGTTTAAAGTGATTTTCATGCTTCCAGGGGCTCGGGAAGTAAATTAAATACTATTTGGAGGCATTTAATGTTCAAGCAAAAATGGCTGATTTTTGACAGAAGAGATAACACCCCCCCATTACGTCATGCTTCAGAAATGTGGAAAATGGTCCATTTTCAAATGTTTTATTTTAGAACATTAGTTCACATTTGTAGGTTGAACATCAGTGTTAGAGTTAAAATTAGCATGTTTAAAGTGATTTTCATGCTTCCAGGGGCCCTAAACACAAGATTTATGGAATGGTTAAAAGTGCATGAAAATGGCCAATTTACTCACTCTGAGTTCTCAACAAGGGTTTCTTCACCCCGGGAAGTTAATTAAATACCATTTGGAGGCATTTAATGTTCAAGCAAAAACGGCAGATTTTCGACAAAAGAGATAACACCCCCCCATTACGTCATGTTTCAGAAATGTGGAAAATGGTCCGTTTTCAAATGTTTATTTTTGAACGTCATTTCACATTTGTAGGTGGATCATCAGTGTTAGAGCTAAAATTAGCATGTTTAAAGTGATTTTCATGCTTCCAGGGGCTCGGGAAGTTAATTAAATACCATTTGGAGGCATTTAATGTTCAAGCAAAAACGGCTGATTTTCGACAAAAGAGATAACACCCCCCCATTACGTCATGCTTCAGAAATGTGGAAAATGGTCCGTTTTCAAATGTTTTATTTTTGAACATCAGTTCACATTTGTAGGTGGATCATCAGTGTTAGAGCTAAAATGAGCATGTTTAAAGTGATTTTCATGCTTCCAGGGGCCCTAAACACAAGATTTATGGAATGGTTAAAAGTGCATGAAAATGGCCAATTTACTCACTCTGAGTTCTCAAAAAGGGTTTCTTCACTCCGGGAAGTGAATTAAATACCATTTGGAGGCATTTAATGTTCGAGCAAAAATGGCTGATTTTCGACAAAAGAGATAACACCCCCCCCCATTACGTCATGCTTCAGAAATGTGGAAAATGGTCCGTTTTCAAATGTTTTATTTTTGAACGTCAGTTCACATTTGTAGGTGGATCATCAGTGTTAGAGCTAAAATTAGCATGTTTAAAGTGATTTTCATGCTTCCAGGGGCTCGGGAGTGAATTAAATACCATTTGGAGGCATTTAATGTTCAAGCAAAAACGGCTGATTTTCGACAAAAGAGATAACACCCCCCCAGTACGTCATGCTTCAGAAATGTGGAAAATGGTCCGTTTTCAAATGTTTTATTTTTGAACGTCAGTTCACATTTGTAGGTGGATCATCAGTGTTAGAGCTAAAATGAGCATGTTTAAAGTGATTTTCATGCTTCCAGGGGCCCTAAACACAAGATTTATGGAATGGTTAAAAGTGCATGAAAATGGCCAATTTACTCACTCTGAGTTCTCAAAAGGGTTTCTTCACTCCGGGAAGTGAATTAAATACCATTTGGAGGCATTTAATGTTCAAGCAAAAACGGCTGATTTTCGACAAAAGAGATAACACCCCCCCCATTACGTCATGCTTCAGAAATGTGGAAAATGGTCCGTTTTCAAATGTTTTATTTTTGAACGTCAGTTCACATTTGTAGGTGGATCATCAGTGTTAGAGCTAAAATTAGCATGTTTAAAGTGATTTTCATGCTTCCAGGGGCTCGGGAGTGAATTAAATACCATTTGGAGGCATTTAATGTTCAAGCAAAAACGGCTGATTTTCGACAAAAGAGATAACACCCCCCCAGTACGTCATGCTTCAGAAATGTGGAAAATGGTCCGTTTTCAAATGTTTTATTTTTGAACGTCAGTTCACATTTGTAGGTGGATCATCAGTGTTAGAGCTAAAATTAGCATGTTTAAAGTGATTTTCATGCTTCCAGGGGCCCTAAACACAAAATTTATGGAATGGTTAAAAGAGCATGAAAATGGCCAATTTACTCACTCTGAGGTCTCAAAAAGGGTTTCTTCACCCCGGGAAGTTAATTAAATACCATTTGGAGGCATTTAATGTTCAAGCAAAAACGGCTGATTTTCGACAAAAGAGATAACACCCCCCCATTACGTCATGCTTCAGAAATGTGGAGTATGGTCCGTTTTCATATGTTTTACTTTTGAACGTCAGTTCACATTTGTAGGTTGATCATCAGTGTTAGAGCTAAAATTAGCATGTTTAAAGTGATTTTCATGCATCCAGGGGCCCTAAACACAAGATTTATGGAATGGTTAAAAGTGCATGAAAATGGCCAATTTTCTCACTCTGAGTTCTCAAAAAGGGTTTCTTCACCCCGGGAAGTTAATTAAATACCATTTGGAGGCATTTAATGTTCAAGCAAAAACGGCTGATTTTCGACAAAAGAGATAACACCCCCCCATTACGACATGCTTCAGAAATGTGGAAAATGGTCCGTTTTCAAATGTTTTATTTTTGAACGTCAGTTCACATTTGTAGGTGGATCATCAGTGTTAGAGCTAAAATTAGCATGTTTAAAGTGATTTTCATGCTTCCAGGGGCTCGGGAAGTTAATTAAATACCATTTGGAGGCATTTCATGTTCAAGCAAAAACGGCTGATTTTCGACAAAAGAGATAACACCCCCCCCATTACGTCATGCTGCAGAAATGTGGAGAATGGTCCGTTTTCAAATGTTTTATTTTTGAACGTCAGTTCACATTTGTAGGTTGATCATCAGTGTTAGATCTAAAATTAGCATGTTTAAAGTGATTTTCATGCTTCCAGGGGCTCGGGAAGTTAATTAAATACCATTTGGAGGCATTTAATGTTCAAGCAAAAACGGCTGATTTTCTACAAAAGAGATAACACCCCCCCCCATTACGTCATGCTTCAGAAATGTGGAGAATGGTCCATTTTCAAATGTTTTATTTTTGAACGTCAGTTCACATTTGTAGGTGGATCATCAGTGTTAGAGCTAAAATTAGCATGTTTAAAGTGATTTTCATGCTTCCAGGGGCTCGGGAAGTAAATTAAATACTATTTGGAGGCATTTAATGTTCAAGCAAAAATGGCTGATTTTTGACAGAAGAGATAACACCCCCCCATTACGTCATGCTTCAGAAATGTGGAAAATGGTCCATTTTCAAATGTTTTATTTTAGAACATTAGTTCACATTTGTAGGTTGAACATCAGTGTTAGAGTTAAAATTAGCATGTTTAAAGTGATTTTCATGCTTCCAGGGGCCCTAAACACAAGATTTATGGAATGGTTAAAAGTGCATGAAAATGGCCAATTTACTCACTCTGAGTTCTCAACAAGGGTTTCTTCACCCCGGGAAGTTAATTAAATACCATTTGGAGGCATTTAATGTTCAAGCAAAAACGGCAGATTTTCGACAAAAGAGATAACACCCCCCCATTACGTCATGTTTCAGAAATGTGGAAAATGGTCCGTTTTCAAATGTTTATTTTTGAACGTCATTTCACATTTGTAGGTGGATCATCAGTGTTAGAGCTAAAATTAGCATGTTTAAAGTGATTTTCATGCTTCCAGGGGCTCGGGAAGTTAATTAAATACCATTTGGAGGCATTTAATGTTCAAGCAAAAACGGCTGATTTTCGACAAAAGAGATAACACCCCCCCATTACGTCATGCTTCAGAAATGTGGAAAATGGTCCCTTTTCAAATGTTTTATTTTTGAACGTCAGTTTACATTTGTAGGTGGATCATCAGTGTTAGAGCTAAAATTAGCATGTTTAAAGTGATTTTCATGCTTCCAAGGGCTCGGGAAGTGAACTAAATACTATTTGGAGGCATTTAATGTTCAAGCAAAAACGGCTGATTTTTGACAAAAGAGATAACACCCCCCATTATGTCATGCTTCAGAAATGTGGGAAATGGTCCGTTTTCAAATGTTTTATTTTTGAACGTCAGTTCACATTTGTAGGTGGATCATCAGTGTTAGAGCTAAAATTAGCATGTTTAAAGTGATTTTCATGCTTCCAGGGGCCCTAAACACAAGATTTATGGAATGGTTAAAAGTGCATGAAAATGGCCAATTTACTCACTCTGAGTTCTCAAAAAGGGTTTCTTCACCCCGGGAAGTTAATTAAATACCATTTGGAGGCATTTAATGTTCAAGCAAAAACGGCTGATTTTCGACAAAAGATATAACACCCCCCCATTACGTCATGCTTCAGAAATGTGGAAAATGGTCCGTTTTCAAATGTTTTATTTTTGAACGTCAGTTCACATTTGTAGGTGGATCATCAGTGTTAGAGCTAAAATGAGCATGTTTAAAGTGATTTTCATGCTTCCAGGGGCCCTAAACACAAGATTTATTGAATGGTTAAAAGTGCATGAAAATGGCCAATTTACTCACTCTGAGTTCTCAAAAAGGGTTTCTTCACCCCGGGAAGTGAATTAAATACCATTTGGAGGCATTTAATGTTCGAGCAAAAATGGCTGATTTTCGACAAAAGAGATAACACCCCCCCCCCATTACGTCATGCTTCAGAAATGTGGAAAATGGTCCGTTTTCAAATGTTTTATTCTTGAACGTCAGTTCACATTTGTAGGTGGATCATCAGTGTTAGAGCTAAAATTAGCATGTTTAAAGTGATTTTCATGCTTCCAGGGGCTCGGGAAGTGAATTAAATACCATTTGGAGGCATTTAATGTTCAAGCAAAAACGGCTGATTTTCGACAAAAGAGATAACACCCCCCCATTACGTCATGCTTCAGAAATATGGAAAATGGTCCGTTTTCAAATATTTTATTTTTGAACGTCAGTTCACATTTGTAGGTGGATCATCAGTGTTAGAGCTAAAATTAGCATGTTTAAAGTGATTTTCATGCTTCCAGGGGCTCGGGAAGTGAATTAAATACCATTTGGAGGCATTTAATGTTCAAGCAAAAACGGCTGATTTTCGACAAAAGAGATAACACCCCCCCATTACGTCATGCTTCAGAAATGTGGAAAATGGTCCGTTTTCAAATGTTTTGTTTTTGAACGTCAGTTCACATTTGTAGGTGGATCATCAGTGTTAGAGCTAAAATGAGCATGTTTAAAGTGATTTTCATGCTTCCAGGGGCCCTAAACACAAGATTTATGGAATGGTTAAAAGTGCATGAAAATGGCCAATTTACTCACTCTGAGTTCTCAAAAAGGGTTTCTTCACTCCGGGAAGTGAATTAAATACCATTTGGAGGCATTTAATGTTCGAGCAAAAATGGCTGATTTTCGACAAAAGAGATAACACCCCCCCCCATTACGTCATGCTTCAGAAATGTGGAAAATGGTCCGTTTTCAAATGTTTTATTTTTGAACGTCAGTTCACATTTGTAGGTGGATCATCAGTGTTAGAGCTAAAATTAGCATGTTTAAAGTGATTTTCATGCTTCCAGGGGCTCGGGAGTGAATTAACTACCATTTGGAGGCATTTAATGTTCAAGCAAAAACGGCTGATTGTCGACAAAAGAGATAACACCCCCCCAGTACGTCATGCTTCAGAAATGTGGAAAATGGTCCGTTTTCAAATGTTTTATTTTTGAACGTCAGTTCACATTTGTAGGTGGATCATCAGTGTTAGAGCTAAAATGAGCATGTTTAAAGTGATTTTCATGCTTCCAGGGGCACTAAACACAAGATTTATGGAATGGTTAAAAGTGCATGAAAATGGCCAATTTACTCACTCTGAGGTCTCAAAAAGGGTTTCTTCACCCCGGGAAGTGAATTAAATACTATTTGGAGGCATTTAATGTTCGAGCAAAAACGGCTGATTTTCGACAAAAGAGATAACACCCCCCCCCATTACGTCATGCTTCAGAAATGTGGAAAATGGTCCGTTTTCAAATGTTTTATTTTTGAACGTCAGTTCACATTTGTAGGTGGATCATCAGTGTTAGAGCTAAAATTAGCATGTTTAAAGTGATTTTCATGCTTCCAGGGGCTCGGGAAGTGAATTAAATACCATTTGGAGGCATTTAATGTTCAAGCAAAAACGGCTGATTTTCGACAAAAGAGATAACACCCCCCCATTACGTCATGCTTCAGAAATGTGGAAAATGGTCTGTTTTCAAATGTTTTATTTTTGAACGTCAGTTCACATTTGTAGGTGGATCATCAGTGTTAGAGCTAAAATTAGCATGTTTAAAGTGATTTTCATGCTTCCAGGGGCCCTAAACACAAGATTTATGGAATGGTTAAAAGTGCATGAAAATGGCCAATTTAATCACTCTGAGTTCTCAAAAAGGGTTTCTTCACCCCGGGAAGTGAATTAAATACTATTTGGAGGCATTTAATGTTCGAGCAAAAACGGCTGATTTTTGACAAAAGAGATAACACCCCCCCCATTACGTCATGCTTCAGAAATGTGGAAAATGGTCCGTTTTCAAATATTTTATTTTTGAACGTCAGTTCACATTTGTAGGTGGATCATCAGTGTTAGAGCTAAAATTAGCATGTTTAAAGTGATTTTCATGCTTCCAGGGGCTCGGGAAGTGAATTAAATACCATTTGGAGGCATTTAATGTTCAAGCAAAAACGGCTGATTTTCGACAAAAGAGATAACACCCCCCCATTACATCATGCTTCAGAAATGTGGAAAATGGTCCGTTTTCAAATGTTTTGTTTTTGAACGTCAGTTCACATTTGTAGGTGGATCATCAGTGTTAGAGCTAAAATTAGCATGTTTAAAGTGATTTTCATGCTTCCAGGGGCCCTAAACACAAGATTTATGGAATGGTTAAAAGTGCATGAAAATGGCCAATTTACTCACTCTGAGTTCTCAAAAAGGGTTTCTTCACCCCGGGAAGTGAATTAAATACTATTTGGAGGCATTTAATGTTCGAGCAAAAATTGCTGATTTTCGACAAAAGAGATAACACCCCCCCATTACGTCATGCTTCAGAAATGTGGAAAATGGTCCGTTTTCAAATGTTTTATTTTTGAACGTCAGTTCACATTTGTAGGTGGATCATCAGTGTTAGAGCTAAAATGAGCATGTTTAAAGTGATTTTCATGCTTCCAGGGGCCCTAAACACAAGATTTATGGAATGGTTAAAAGTGCATGAAAATGGCCAATTTACTCACTCTGAGTTCTCAAAAAGGGTTTCTTCACTCCGGGAAGTGAATTAAATACCATTTGGAGGCATTTAATGTTCGAGCAAAAATGGCTGATTTTCGACAAAAGAGATAACACCCCCCCCCCATTACGTCATGCTTCAGAAATGTGGAAAATGGTCCGTTTTCAAATGTTTTATTTTTGAACGTCAGTTCACATTTGTAGGTGGATCATCAGTGTTAGAGCTAAAATTAGCATGTTTAAAGTGATTTTCATGCTTCCAGGGGCTCGGGAGTGAATTAACTACCATTTGGAGGCATTTATTGTTCAAGCAAAAACGGCTGATTTTCGACAAAAGAGATAACACCCCCCCAGTACGTCATGCTTCAGAAATGTGGAAAATGGTCCGTTTTCAAATGTTTTATTTTTGAACGTCAGTTCACATTTGTAGGTGGATCATCAGTGTTAGAGCTAAAATGAGCATGTTTAAAGTGATTTTCATGCTTCCAGGGGCACTAAACACAAGATTTATGGAATGGTTAAAAGTGCATGAAAATGGCCAATTTACTCACTCTGAGTTCTCAAAAGGGTTTCTTCACTCCGGGAAGTGAATTAAATACCATTTGGAGGCATTTAATGTTCGAGCAAAAATGGCTGATTTTCGACAAAAGAGATAACACCCCCCCCCCATTACGTCATGCTTCAGAAATGTGGAAAATGGTCCGTTTTCAAATGTTTTATTTTTGAACGTCAGTTCACATTTGTAGGTGGATCATCAGTGTTAGAGCTAAAATTAGCATGTTTAAAGTGATTTTCATGCTTCCAGGGGCCCTAAACACAAGATTTATGGAATGGTTAAAAGTGCATGAAAATGGCCAATTTACTCACTCTGAGGTCTCAAAAAGGGTTTCTTCACCCCGGGAAGTGAATTAAATACTATTTGGAGGCATTTAATGTTCGAGCAAAATTGGCTGATTTTCGACAAAAGAGATAACACCCCCCCCATTACGTCATGCTTCAGAAATGTGGAAAATGGTCCGTTTTCAAATTTTTTATTTTTGAACGTCAGTTCACATTTGTAGGTGGATCATCAGTGTTAGAGCTAAAATGAGCATGTTTAAAGTGATTTTCATGCTTGCAGGGGCCCTAAACACAAGATTTATGGAATGGTTAAAAGTGCATGAAAATGGCCAATTTACTCACTCTGAGTTCTCAAAAAGGGTTTCTTCACCCCGGGAAGTGAATTAAATACCATTTGGAGGCATTTAATGTTCGAGCAAAAACGGCTGATTTTCGACAAAAGAGATAACACCCCCCCATTACGTCATGCTTCAGAAATGTGGAAAATGGTCCGTTTTCAAATGTTTTATTTTTGAACGTCAGTTCACATTTGTAGGTGGATCATCAGTGTTAGAGCTAAAATTAGCATGTTTAAAGTGATTTTCATGCTTCCAGGGGCCCTAAACACAAGATTTATGGAATGGTTAAAAGTGCATGAAAATGGCCAATTTACTCACTCTGAGTTCTCAAAAAGGGTTTCTTCACCCCGGGAAGTGAATTAAATACCATTTGGAGGCATTTAATGTTCGAGCAAAAACGGCTGATTTTCGACAAAAGAGATAACACCCCCCCATTACGTCATGCTTCAGAAATGTGGAAAATGGTCCGTTTTCAAATGTTTTATTTTTGAACGTCAGTTCACATTTGTAGGTGGATCATCAGTGTTAGAGCTAAAATTAGCATGTTTAAAGTGATTTTCATGCTTCCAGGGGCTCGGGAAGTGAATTAAATACCATTTGGAGGCATTTAATGTTCAAGCAAAAACGGCTTATTTTCGACAAAAGAGATAACACCCCGCCATTACGTCATGCTTCAGAAATGTGGAAAATGGTCCGTTTTCAAATGTTTTATTTTTGAACGTCAGTTCACATTTGTAGGTGGATCATCAGTGTTAGAGCTAAAATGAGCATGTTTAAAGTGATTTTCATGCTTCCAGGGGCCCTAAACACAAGATTTATGGAATGGTTAAAAGTGCATGAAAATGGCCAATTTACTCACTCTGAGTTCTCAAAAAGGGTTTCTTCACCCCGGGAAGTGAATTAAATACCATTTGGAGGCATTTAATGTTCGAGCAAAAACGGCTGATTTTCGACAAAAGAGATAACACCCCCCCATTACGTCATGCTTCAGAAATGTGGAAAATGGTCCGTTTTCAAATGTTTTATTTTTGAACGTCAGTTCACATTTGTAGGTGGATCATCAGTGTTAGAGCTAAAATGAGCATGTTTAAAGTGATTTTCATGCTTCCAGGGGCCCTAAACACAAGATTTATGGAATGGTTAAAAGTGCATGAAAATGGCCAATTTACTCACTCTGAGTTCTCAAAAAGGGTTTCTTCACCCCGGGAAGTGAATTAAATACCATTTGGAGGCATTTAATGTTCGAGCAAAAATGGCTGATTTTCGACAAAAGAGATAACACCCCCCCCCATTACGTCATGCTTCAGAAATGTGGAAAATGGTCCGTTTTCAAATGTTTTATTTTTGAACGTCAGTTCACATTTGTAGGTGGATCATCAGTGTTAGAGCTAAAATTAGCATGTTTAAAGTGATTTTCTTGCTTCCAGGGGCACGGGAAGTGAATTAAATACCATTTGGAGGCATTTAATGTTCAAGCAAAAACGGCTGATTTTCGACAAAAGAGATAACACCCCCCCATTACGTCATGCTTCAGAAATATGGAAAATGGTCCGTTTTCAAATGTTTTATTTTTGAACGTCAGTTCACATTTGTAGGTGGATCATCAGTGTTAGAGCTAAAATTATCATGTTTAAAGTGATTTTCATTCTTCCAGGGGCCCTTACCACAAGATTTATGGAATGGTTAAAAGTGCATGAAAATGGCCAATTTACTCACTCTGAGTTCTCAAAAAGGGTTTCTTCACCCCGGGAAGTGAATTAAATACTATTTGGAGGCATTTAATGTTCGAGCAAAAACGGCTGATTTTCGACAAAAGAGATAACACCCCCCATTACGTCATGCTTCAGAAATGTGGAAAATGGTCCGTTTTCAAATGTTTTATTTTTGAACGTCAGTTCACATTTGTAGGTGGATCATCAGTGTTAGAGCTAAAATTAGCATGTTTAAAGTGATTTTCATGCTTCCAGGGGCCCTAAACACAAGATTTATGGAATGGTTAAAAGTGCATGAAAATGGCCAATTTACTCACTCTGAGTTCTCAAAAAGGGTTTCTTCACCCCGGGAAGTGAATTAAATACCATTTGGAGGCATTTAATGTTCGAGCAAAAACGGCTGATTTTCGACAAAAGAGATAACACCCCCCCATTACGTCATGCTTCAGAAATGTGGAAAATGGTCCGTTTTCAAATGTTTTATTTTTGAACGTCAGTTCACATTTGTAGGTGGATCATCAGTGTTAGAGCTAAAATTAGCATGTTTAAAGTGATTTTCATGCTTCCAGGGGCTCGGGAAGTGAATTAAATACCATTTGGAGGCATTTAATGTTCAAGCAAAAACGGCTGATTTTCAACAAAAGAGATAACACCCCCCCATTACGTCATGCTTCAGAAATGTGGAAAATGGTCCGTTTTCAAATGTTTTATTTTTGAACGTCAGTTCACATTTGTAGGTGGATCATCAGTGTTAGAGCTAAAATGAGCATGTTTAAAGTGATTTTCATGCTTCCAGGGGCCCTAAACACAAGATTTATGGAATGGTTAAAAGTGCATGAAAATGGCCAATTTACTCACTCTGAGTTCTCAAAAAGGGTTTCTTCACTCCGGGAAGTGAATTAAATACCATTTGGAGGCATTTAATGTTCGAGCAAAAATGGCTGATTTTCGACAAAAGAGATAACACCCCCCCCATTACGTCATGCTTCAGAAATGTGGAAAATGGTCCGTTTTCAAATGTTTTATTTTTGAACGTCAGTTCACATTTGTAGGTGGATCATCAGTGTTAGAGCTAAAATTAGCATGTTTAAAGTGATTTTCATGCTTCCAGGGGCTCGGGAGTGAATTAAATACCATTTGGAGGCATTTAATGTTCAAGCAAAAACGGCTGATTTTCGACAAAAGAGATAACACCCCCCCAGTACGTCATGCTTCAGAAATGTGGAAAATGGTCCGTTTTCAAATGTTTTATTTTTGAACGTCAGTTCACATTTGTAGGTGGATCATCAGTGTTAGAGCTAAAATGAGCATGTTTAAAGTGATTTTCATGCTTCCAGGGGCCCTAAACACAAGATTTATGGAATGGTTAAAAGTGCATGAAAATGGCCAATTTACTCACTCTGAGTTCTCAAAAGGGTTTCTTCACTCCGGGAAGTGAATTAAATACCATTTGGAGGCATTTAATGTTCAAGCAAAAACGGCTGATTTTCGACAAAAGAGATAACACCCCCCCCATTACGTCATGCTTCAGAAATGTGGAAAATGGTCCGTTTTCAAATGTTTTATTTTTGAACGTCAGTTCACATTTGTAGGTGGATCATCAGTGTTAGAGCTAAAATTAGCATGTTTAAAGTGATTTTCATGCTTCCAGGGGCTCGGGAGTGAATTAAATACCATTTGGAGGCATTTAATGTTCAAGCAAAAACGGCTGATTTTCGACAAAAGAGATAACACCCCCCCAGTACGTCATGCTTCAGAAATGTGGAAAATGGTCCGTTTTCAAATGTTTTATTTTTGAACGTCAGTTCACATTTGTAGGTGGATCATCAGTGTTAGAGCTAAAATTAGCATGTTTAAAGTGATTTTCATGCTTCCAGGGGCCCTAAACACAAAATTTATGGAATGGTTAAAAGAGCATGAAAATGGCCAATTTACTCACTCTGAGGTCTCAAAAAGGGTTTCTTCACCCCGGGAAGTTAATTAAATACCATTTGGAGGCATTTAATGTTCAAGCAAAAACGGCTGATTTTCGACAAAAGAGATAACACCCCCCCATTACGTCATGCTTCAGAAATGTGGAGTATGGTCCGTTTTCATATGTTTTACTTTTGAACGTCAGTTCACATTTGTAGGTTGATCATCAGTGTTAGAGCTAAAATTAGCATGTTTAAAGTGATTTTCATGCATCCAGGGGCCCTAAACACAAGATTTATGGAATGGTTAAAAGTGCATGAAAATGGCCAATTTTCTCACTCTGAGTTCTCAAAAAGGGTTTCTTCACCCCGGGAAGTTAATTAAATACCATTTGGAGGCATTTAATGTTCAAGCAAAAACGGCTGATTTTCGACAAAAGAGATAACACCCCCCCATTACGACATGCTTCAGAAATGTGGAAAATGGTCCGTTTTCAAATGTTTTATTTTTGAACGTCAGTTCACATTTGTAGGTGGATCATCAGTGTTAGAGCTAAAATTAGCATGTTTAAAGTGATTTTCATGCTTCCAGGGGCTCGGGAAGTTAATTAAATACCATTTGGAGGCATTTCATGTTCAAGCAAAAACGGCTGATTTTCGACAAAAGAGATAACACCCCCCCCCATTACGTCATGCTGCAGAAATGTGGAGAATGGTCCGTTTTCAAATGTTTTATTTTTGAACGTCAGTTCACATTTGTAGGTTGATCATCAGTGTTAGATCTAAAATTAGCATGTTTAAAGTGATTTTCATGCTTCCAGGGGCTCGGGAAGTTAATTAAATACCATTTGGAGGCATTTAATGTTCAAGCAAAAACGGCTGATTTTCTACAAAAGAGATAACACCCCCCCCCATTACGTCATGCTTCAGAAATGTGGAGAATGGTCCATTTTCAAATGTTTTATTTTTGAACGTCAGTTCACATTTGTAGGTGGATCATCAGTGTTAGAGCTAAAATTAGCATGTTTAAAGTGATTTTCATGCTTCCAGGGGCTCGGGAAGTAAATTAAATACTATTTGGAGGCATTTAATGTTCAAGCAAAAATGGCTGATTTTTGACAGAAGAGATAACACCCCCCCATTACGTCATGCTTCAGAAATGTGGAAAATGGTCCATTTTCAAATGTTTTATTTTAGAACATTAGTTCACATTTGTAGGTTGAACATCAGTGTTAGAGTTAAAATTAGCATGTTTAAAGTGATTTTCATGCTTCCAGGGGCCCTAAACACAAGATTTATGGAATGGTTAAAAGTGCATGAAAATGGCCAATTTACTCACTCTGAGTTCTCAACAAGGGTTTCTTCACCCCGGGAAGTTAATTAAATACCATTTGGAGGCATTTAATGTTCAAGCAAAAACGGCAGATTTTCGACAAAAGAGATAACACCCCCCATTACGTCATGTTTCAGAAATGTGGAAAATGGTCCGTTTTCAAATGTTTATTTTTGAACGTCAGTTCACATTTGTAGGTGGATCATCAGTGTTAGAGCTAAAATGAGCATGTTTAAAGTGATTTTCATGCTTCCAGGGGCACTAAACACAAGATTTATGGAATGGTTAAAAGTGCATGAAAATGGCCAATTTACTCACTCTGAGTTCTCAAAAGGGTTTCTTCACTCCGGGAAGTGAATTAAATACCATTTGGAGGCATTTAATGTTCGAGCAAAAATGGCTGATTTTCGACAAAAGAGATAACACCCCCCCCCATTACGTCATGCTTCAGAAATGTGGAAAATGGTCCGTTTTCAAATGTTTTATTTTTGAACGTCAGTTCACATTTGTAGGTGGATCATCAGTGTTAGAGCTAAAATTAGCATGTTTAAAGTGATTTTCATGCTTCCAGGGGCCCTAAACACAAGATTTATGGAATGGTTAAAAGTGCATGAAAATGGCCAATTTACTCACTCTGAGGTCTCAAAAAGGGTTTCTTCACCCCGGGAAGTGAATGAAATACTATTTGGAGGCATTTAATGTTCGAGCAAAAACGGCTGATTTTCGACAAAAGAGATAACACCCCCCCCATTACGTCATGCTTCAGAAATGTGGAAAATGGTCCGTTTTCAAATTTTTTATTTTTGAACGTCAGTTCACATTTGTAGGTGGATCATCAGTGTTAGAGCTAAAATGAGCATGTTTAAAGTGATTTTCATGCTTGCAGGGGCCCTAAACACAAGATTTATGGAATGGTTAAAAGTGCATGAAAATGGCCAATTTACTCACTCTGAGTTCTCAAAAAGGGTTTCTTCACCCCGGGAAGTGAATTAAATACCATTTGGAGGCATTTAATGTTCGAGCAAAAACGGCTGATTTTCGACAAAAGAGATAACACCCCCCCCATTACGTCATGCTTCAGAAATGTGGAAAATGGTCCGTTTTCAAATGTTTTATTTTTGAACGTCAGTTCACATTTGTAGGTGGATCATCAGTGTTAGAGCTAAAATTAGCATGTTTAAAGTGATTTTCATGCTTCCAGGGGCCCTAAACACAAGATTTATGGAATGGTTAAAAGTGCATGAAAATGGCCAATTTACTCACTCTGAGTTCTCAAAAAGGGTTTCTTCACCCCGGGAAGTGAATTAAATACCATTTGGAGGCATTTAATGTTCGAGCAAAAACGGCTGATTTTCGACAAAAGAGATAACACCCCCCATTACGTCATGCTTCAGAAATGTGGAAAATGGTCCGTTTTCAAATGTTTTATTTTTGAACGTCAGTTCACATTTGTAGGTGGATCATCAGTGTTAGAGCTAAAATTAGCATGTTTAAAGTGATTTTCATGCTTCCAGGGGCTCGGGAAGTGAATTAAATACCATTTGGAGGCATTTAATGTTCAAGCAAAAACGGCTGATTTTCGACAAAAGAGATAACACCCCCCCCATTACGTCATGCTTCAGAAATGTGGAAAATGGTCCGTTTTCAAATGTTTTATTTTTGAACGTCAGTTCACATTTGTAGGTGGATCATCAGTGTTAGAGCTAAAATGAGCATGTTTAAAGTGATTTTCATGCTTCCAGGGGCCCTAAACACAAGATTTATGGAATGGTTAAAAGTGCATGAAAATGGCCAATTTACTCACTCTGAGTTCTCAAAAAGGGTTTCTTCACCCCGGGAAGTGAATTAAATACCATTTGGAGGCATTTAATGTTCGAGCAAAAACGGCTGATTTTCGACAAAAGAGATAACACCCCCCCATTACGTCATGCTTCAGAAATGTGGAAAATGGTCCGTTTTCAAATGTTTTATTTTTGAACGTCAGTTCACATTTGTAGGTGGATCATCAGTGTTAGAGCTAAAATGAGCATGTTTAAAGTGATTTTCATGCTTCCAGGGGCCCTAAACACAAGATTTATGGAATGGTTAAAAGTGCATGAAAATGGCCAATTTACTCACTCTGAGTTCTCAAAAAGGGTTTCTTCACCCCGGGAAGTGAATTAAATACCATTTGGAGGCATTTAATGTTCGAGCAAAAATGGCTGATTTTCGACAAAAGAGATAACACCCCCCCCATTACGTCATGCTTCAGAAATGTGGAAAATGGTCCGTTTTCAAATGTTTTATTTTTGAACGTCAGTTCACATTTGTAGGTGGATCATCAGTGTTAGAGCTAAAATTAGCATGTTTAAAGTGATTTTCATGCTTCCAGGGGCACGGGAAGTGAATTAAATACCATTTGGAGGCATTTAATGTTCAAGCAAAAACGGCTGATTTTCGACAAAAGAGATAACACCCCCCCATTACGTCATGCTTCAGAAATGTGGAAAATGGTCCGTTTTCAAATGTTTTATTTTTGAACGTCAGTTCACATTTGTAGGTGGATCATCAGTGTTAGAGCTAAAATTAGCATGTTTAAAGTGATTTTCATGCTTCCAGGGGCTCGGGAAGTGAATTAAATACCATTTGGAGGCATTTAATGTTCAAGCAAAAACGGCTGATTTTCGACAAAAGAGATAACACCCCCCCATTACGTCATGCTTCAGAAATGTGGAAAATGGTCCGTTTTCAAATGTTTTATTTTTGAACGTCAGTTCACATTTGTAGGTGGATCATCAGTGTTAGAGCTAAAATGAGCATGTTTAAAGTGATTTTCATGCTTCCAGGGGCCCTAAACACAAGATTTATGGAATGGTTAAAAGTGCATGAAAATGGCCAATTTACTCACTCTGAGTTCTCAAAAAGGGTTTCTTCACTCCGGGAAGTGAATTAAATACCATTTGGAGGCATTTAATGTTCGAGCAAAAATGGCTGATTTTCGACAAAAGAGATAACACCCCCCCCCCATTACGTCATGCTTCAGAAATGTGGAAAATGGTCCGTTTTCAAATGTTTTATTTTTGAACGTCAGTTCACATTTGTAGGTGGATCATCAGTGTTAGAGCTAAAATTAGCATGTTTAAAGTGATTTTCATGCTTCCAGGGGCTCGGGAGTGAATTAAATACCATTTGGAGGCATTTAATGTTCAAGCAAAAACGGCTGATTTTCGACAAAAGAGATAACACCCCCCCAGTACGTCATGCTTCAGAAATGTGGAAAATGGTCCGTTTTCAAATGTTTTATTTTTGAACGTCAGTTCACATTTGTAGGTGGATCATCAGTGTTAGAGCTAAAATGAGCATGTTTAAAGTGATTTTCATGCTTCCAGGGGCCCTAAACACAAGATTTATGGAATGGTTAAAAGTGCATGAAAATGGCCAATTTACTCACTCTGAGTTCTCAAAAGGGTTTCTTCACTCCGGGAAGTGAATTAAATACCATTTGGAGGCATTTAATGTTCAAGCAAAAACGGCTGATTTTCGACAAAAGAGATAACACCCCCCCATTACGTCATGCTTCAGAAATGTGGAAAATGGTCCGTTTTCAAATGTTTTATTTTTGAACGTCAGTTCACATTTGTAGGTGGATCATCAGTGTTAGAGCTAAAATTAGCATGTTTAAAGTGATTTTCATGCTTCCAGGGGCTCGGGAGTGAATTAAATACCATTTGGAGGCATTTAATGTTCAAGCAAAAACGGCTGATTTTCGACAAAAGAGATAACACCCCCCCAGTACGTCATGCTTCAGAAATGTGGAAAATGGTCCGTTTTCAAATGTTTTATTTTTGAACGTCAGTTCACATTTGTAGGTGGATCATCAGTGTTAGAGCTAAAATTAGCATGTTTAAAGTGATTTTCATGCTTCCAGGGGCCCTAAACACAAAATTTATGGAATGGTTAAAAGAGCATGAAAATGGCCAATTTACTCACTCTGAGGTCTCAAAAAGGGTTTCTTCACCCCGGGAAGTTAATTAAATACCATTTGGAGGCATTTAATGTTCAAGCAAAAACGGCTGATTTTCGACAAAAGAGATAACACCCCCCCATTACGTCATGCTTCAGAAATGTGGAGTATGGTCCGTTTTCATATGTTTTACTTTTGAACGTCAGTTCACATTTGTAGGTTGATCATCAGTGTTAGAGCTAAAATTAGCATGTTTAAAGTGTTTTTCATGCATCCAGGGGCCCTAAACACAAGATTTATGGAATGGTTAAAAGTGCATGAAAATGGCCAATTTTCTCACTCTGAGTTCTCAACAAGGGTTTCTTCACCCCGGGAAGTTAATTAAATACCATTTGGAGGCATTTAATGTTCAAGCAAAAACGGCAGATTTTCGACAAAAGAGATAACACCCCCCCATTACGTCATGTTTCAGAAATGTGGAAAATGGTCCGTTTTCAAATGTTTATTTTTGAACGTCATTTCACATTTGTAGGTGGATCATCAGTGTTAGAGCTAAAATTAGCATGTTTAAAGTGATTTTCATGCTTCCAGGGGCTCGGGAAGTTAATTAAATACCATTTGGAGGCATTTAATGTTCAAGCAAAAACGGCTGATTTTCGACAAAAGAGATAACACCCCCCCATTACGTCATGCTTCAGAAATGTGGAAAATGGTCCGTTTTAAAATGTTTTATTTTTGAACATCAGTTCACATTTGTAGGTGGATCATCAGTGTTAGAGCTAAAATTAGCATGTTTAAAGTCATTTTCATGCTTCCAGGGGCTCGGGAAGTTAATTAAATACCATTTGGAGGCATTTAATGTTCAAGCAAAAACGGCTGATTTTCGACAAAAGAGATAACACCCCCCCATTACGTCATGCTTCAGAAATGTGGAAAATGGTCCCTTTTCAAATGTTTTATTTTTGAACGTCAGTTTACATTTGTAGGTGGATCATCAGTGTTAGAGCTAAAATTAGCATGTTTAAAGTGATTTTCATGCTTCCAAGGGCTCGGGAAGTGAACTAAATACTATTTGGAGGCATTTAATGTTCAAGCAAAAACGGCTGATTTTTGACAAAAGAGATAACACCCCCCATTATGTCATGCTTCAGAAATGTGGAAAATGGTCCGTTTTCAAATGTTTTATTTTTGAACGTCAGTTCACATTTGTAGGTGGATCATCAGTGTTAGAGCTAAAATGAGCATGTTTAAAGTGATTTTCATGCTTCCAGGGGCCCTAAACACAAGATTTATTGAATGGTTAAAAGTGCATGAAAATGGCCAATTTACTCACTCTGAGTTCTCAAAAAGGGTTTCTTCACCCCGGGAAGTGAATTAAATACCATTTGGAGGCATTTAATGTTCGAGCAAAAATGGCTGATTTTCGACAAAAGAGATAACACCCCCCCATTACGTCATGCTTCAGAAATATGGAAAATGGTCCGTTTTCAAATATTTTATTTTTGAACGTCAGTTCACATTTGTAGGTGGATCATCAGTGTTAGAGCTAAAATTAGCATGTTTAAAGTGATTTTCATGCTTCCAGGGGCTCGGGAAGTGAATTAAATACCATTTGGAGGCATTTAATGTTCAAGCAAAAACGGCTGATTTTCGACAAAAGAGATAACACCCCCCCATTACGTCATGCTTCAGAAATGTGGAAAATGGTCCGTTTTCAAATGTTTTGTTTTTGAACGTCAGTTCACATTTGTAGGTGGATCATCAGTGTTAGAGCTAAAATGAGCATGTTTAAAGTGATTTTCATGCTTCCAGGGGCCCTAAACACAAGATTTATGGAATGGTTAAAAGTGCATGAAAATGGCCAATTTACTCACTCTGAGTTCTCAAAAAGGGTTTCTTCACTCCGGGAAGTGAATTAAATACCATTTGGAGGCATTTAATGTTCGAGCAAAAATGGCTGATTTTCGACAAAAGAGATAACACCCCCCCCCATTACGTCATGCTTCAGAAATGTGGAAAATGGTCCGTTTTCAAATGTTTTATTTTTGAACGTCAGTTCACATTTGTAGGTGGATCATCAGTGTTAGAGCTAAAATTAGCATGTTTAAAGTGATTTTCATGCTTCCAGGGGCTCGGGAGTGAATTAACTACCATTTGGAGGCATTTAATGTTCAAGCAAAAACGGCTGATTTTCGACAAAAGAGATAACACCCCCCCAGTACGTCATGCTTCAGAAATGTGGAAAATGGTCCGTTTTCAAATGTTTTATTTTTGAACGTCAGTTCACATTTGTAGGTGGATCATCAGTGTTAGAGCTAAAATGAGCATGTTTAAAGTGATTTTCATGCTTCCAGGGGCACTAAACACAAGATTTATGGAATGGTTAAAAGTGCATGAAAATGGCCAATTTACTCACTCTGAGTTCTCAAAAGGGTTTCTTCACTCCGGGAAGTGAATTAAATACCATTTGGAGGCATTTAATGTTCGAGCAAAAATGGCTGATTTTCGACAAAAGAGATAACACCCCCCCCCATTACGTCATGCTTCAGAAATGTGGAAAATGGTCCGTTTTCAAATGTTTTATTTTTGAACGTCAGTTCACATTTGTAGGTGGATCATCAGTGTTAGAGCTAAAATTAGCATGTTTAAAGTGATTTTCATGCTTCCAGGGGCCCTAAACACAAGATTTATGGAATGGTTAAAAGTGCATGAAAATGGCCAATTTACTCACTCTGAGGTCTCAAAAAGGGTTTCTTCACCCCGGGAAGTGAATTAAATACTATTTGGAGGCATTTAATGTTCGAGCAAAAACGGCTGATTTTCGACAAAAGAGATAACACCCCCCCCATTACGTCATGCTTCAGAAATGTGGAAAATGGTCCGTTTTCAAATTTTTTATTTTTGAACGTCAGTTCACATTTGTAGGTGGATCATCAGTGTTAGAGCTAAAATGAGCATGTTTAAAGTGATTTTCATGCTTGCAGGGGCCCTAAACACAAGATTTATGGAATGGTTAAAAGTGCATGAAAATGGCCAATTTACTCACTCTGAGTTCTCAAAAAGGGTTTCTTCACCCCGGGAAGTGAATTAAATACCATTTGGAGGCATTTAATGTTCGAGCAAAAACGGCTGATTTTCGACAAAAGAGATAACACCCCCCCCATTACGTCATGCTTCAGAAATGTGGAAAATGGTCCGTTTTCAAATGTTTTATTTTTGAACGTCAGTTCACATTTGTAGGTGGATCATCAGTGTTAGAGCTAAAATTAGCATGTTTAAAGTGATTTTCATGCTTCCAGGGGCCCTAAACACAAGATTTATGGAATGGTTAAAAGTGCATGAAAATGGCCAATTTACTCACTCTGAGTTCTCAAAAAGGGTTTCTTCACCCCGGGAAGTGAATTAAATACCATTTGGAGGCATTTAATGTTCGAGCAAAAACGGCTGATTTTCGACAAAAGAGATAACACCCCCCATTACGTCATGCTTCAGAAATGTGGAAAATGGTCCGTTTTCAAATGTTTTATTTTTGAACGTCAGTTCACATTTGTAGGTGGATCATCAGTGTTAGAGCTAAAATTAGCATGTTTAAAGTGATTTTCATGCTTCCAGGGGCTCGGGAAGTGAATTAAATACCATTTGGAGGCATTTAATGTTCAAGCAAAAACGGCTGATTTTCGACAAAAGAGATAACACCCCCCCATTACGTCATGCTTCAGAAATGTGGAAAATGGTCCGTTTTCAAATGTTTTATTTTTGAACGTCAGTTCACATTTGTAGGTGGATCATCAGTGTTAGAGCTAAAATGAGCATGTTTAAAGTGATTTTCATGCTTCCAGGGGCCCTAAACACAAGATTTATGGAATGGTTAAAAGTGCATGAAAATGGCCAATTTACTCACTCTGAGTTCTCAAAAAGGGTTTCTTCACCCCGGGAAGTGAATTAAATACCATTTGGAGGCATTTAATGTTCGAGCAAAAACGGCTGATTTTCGACAAAAGAGATAACACCCCCCCATTACGTCATGCTTCAGAAATGTGGAAAATGGTCCGTTTTCAAATGTTTTATTTTTGAACGTCAGTTCACATTTGTAGGTGGATCATCAGTGTTAGAGCTAAAATGAGAATGTTTAAAGTGATTTTCATGCTTCCAGGGGCCCTAAACACAAGATTTATGGAATGGTTAAAAGTGCATGAAAATGGCCAATTTACTCACTCTGAGTTCTCAAAAAGGGTTTCTTCACCCCGGGAAGTGAATTAAATACCATTTGGAGGCATTTAATGTTCGAGCAAAAATGGCTGATTTTCGACAAAAGAGATAACACCCCCCCCATTACGTCATGCTTCAGAAATGTGGAAAATGGTCCGTTTTCAAATGTTTTATTTTTGAACGTCAGTTCACATTTGTAGGTGGATCATCAGTGTTAGAGCTAAAATTAGCATGTTTAAAGTGATTTTCATGCTTCCAGGGGCACGGGAAGTGAATTAAATACCATTTGGAGGCATTTAATGTTCAAGCAAAAACGGCTGATTTTCGACAAAAGAGATAACACCCCCCCATTACGTCATGCTTCAGAAATATGGAAAATGGTCCGTTTTCAAATGTTTTATTTTTGAACGTCAGTTCACATTTGTAGGTGTATCATCAGTGTTAGAGCTAAAATTATCATGTTTAAAGTGATTTTCATGCTTCCAGGGGCCCTTACCACAAGATTTATGGAATGGTTAAAAGTGCATGAAAATGGCCAATTTACTCACTCTGAGTTCTCAAAAAGGGTTTCTTCACCCCGGGAAGTGAATTAAATACTATTTGGAGGCATTTAATGTTCGAGCAAAAACGGCTGATTTTCGACAAAAGAGATAACACCCCCCATTACGTCATGCTTCAGAAATGTGGAAAATGGTCCGTTTTCAAATGTTTTATTTTTGAACGTCAGTTCACATTTGTAGGTGGATCATCAGTGTTAGAGCTAAAATTAGCATGTTTAAAGTGATTTTCATGCTTCCAGGGGCCCTAAACACAAGATTTATGGAATGGTTAAAAGTGCATGAAAATGGCCAATTTACTCACTCTGAGTTCTCAAAAAGGGTTTCTTCACCCCGGGAAGTGAATTAAATACCATTTGGAGGCATTTAATGTTCGAGCAAAAACGGCTGATTTTCGACAAAAGAGATAACACCCCCCCATTACGTCATGCTTCAGAAATGTGGAAAATGGTCCGTTTTCAAATGTTTTATTTTTGAACGTCAGTTCACATTTGTAGGTGGATCATCAGTGTTAGAGCTAAAATTAGCATGTTTAAAGTGATTTTCATGCTTCCAGGGGCTCGGGAAGTGAATTAAATACCATTTGGAGGCATTTAATGTTCAAGCAAAAACGGCTGATTTTCGACAAAAGAGATAACACCCCCCCATTACGTCATGCTTCAGAAATGTGGAAAATGGTCCGTTTTCAAATGTTTTATTTTTGAACGTCAGTTCACATTTGTAGGTGGATCATCAGTGTTAGAGCTAAAATGAGCATGTTTAAAGTGATTTTCATGCTTCCAGGGGCCCTAAACACAAGATTTATGGAATGGTTAAAAGTGCATGAAAATGGCCAATTTACTCACTCTGAGTTCTCAAAAAGGGTTTCTTCACTCCGGGAAGTGAATTAAATACCATTTGGAGGCATTTAATGTTCGAGCAAAAATGGCTGATTTTCGACAAAAGAGATAACACCCCCCCCCATTACGTCATGCTTCAGAAATGTGGAAAATGGTCCGTTTTCAAATGTTTTATTTTTGAACGTCAGTTCACATTTGTAGGTGGATCATCAGTGTTAGAGCTAAAATTAGCATGTTTAAAGTGATTTTCATGCTTCCAGGGGCTCGGGAGTGAATTAAATACCATTTGGAGGCATTTAATGTTCAAGCAAAAACGGCTGATTTTCGACAAAAGAGATAACACCCCCCCAGTACGTCATGCTTCAGAAATGTGGAAAATGGTCCGTTTTCAAATGTTTTATTTTTGAACGTCAGTTCACATTTGTAGGTGGATCATCAGTGTTAGAGCTAAAATGAGCATGTTTAAAGTGATTTTCATGCTTCCAGGGGCCCTAAACACAAGATTTATGGAATGGTTAAAAGTGCATGAAAATGGCCAATTTACTCACTCTGAGTTCTCAAAAGGGTTTCTTCACTCCGGGAAGTGAATTAAATACCATTTGGAGGCATTTAATGTTCAAGCAAAAACGGCTGATTTTCGACAAAAGAGATAACACCCCCCCATTACGTCATGCTTCAGAAATGTGGAAAATGGTCCGTTTTCAAATGTTTTATTTTTGAACGTCAGTTCACATTTGTAGGTGGATCATCAGTGTTAGAGCTAAAATTAGCATGTTTAAAGTGATTTTCATGCTTCCAGGGGCTCGGGAGTGAATTAAATACCATTTGGAGGCATTTAATGTTCAAGCAAAAACGGCTGATTTTCGACAAAAGAGATAACACCCCCCCAGTACGTCATGCTTCAGAAATGTGGAAAATGGTCCGTTTTCAAATGTTTTATTTTTGAACGTCAGTTCACATTTGTAGGTGGATCATCAGTGTTAGAGCTAAAATTAGCATGTTTAAAGTGATTTTCATGCTTCCAGGGGCCCTAAACACAAAATTTATGGAATGGTTAAAAGAGCATGAAAATGGCCAATTTACTCACTCTGAGTTCTCAAAAAGGGTTTCTTCACCCCGGGAAGTGAATTAAATACCATTTGGAGGCATTTAATGTTCGAGCAAAAACGGCTGATTTTCGACAAAAGAGATAACACCCCCCCCATTACGTCATGCTTCAGAAATGTGGAAAATGGTCCGTTTTCAAATGTTTTATTTTTGAACGTCAGTTCACATTTGTAGGTGGATCATCAGTGTTAGAGCTAAAATTAGCATGTTTAAAGTGATTTTCATGCTTCCAGGGGCCGTAAACACAAGATTTATGGAATGGTTAAAAGTGCATGAAAATGGCCAATTTACTCACTCTGAGTTCTCAAAAAGGGTTTCTTCACCCCGGGAAGTGAATTAAATACCATTTGGAGGCATTTAATGTTCGAGCAAAAACGGCTGATTTTCGACAAAAGAGATAACACCCCCCATTACGTCATGCTTCAGAAATGTGGAAAATGGTCCGTTTTCAAATGTTTTATTTTTGAACGTCAGTTCACATTTGTAGGTGGATCATCAGTGTTAGAGCTAAAATTAGCATGTTTAAAGTGATTTTCATGCTTCCAGGGGCTCGGGAAGTGAATTAAATACCATTTGGAGGCATTTAATGTTCAAGCAAAAACGGCTGATTTTCGACAAAAGAGATAACACCCCCCCATTACGTCATGCTTCAGAAATGTGGAAAATGGTCCGTTTTCAAATGTTTTATTTTTGAACGTCAGTTCACATTTGTAGGTGGATCATCAGTGTTAGAGCTAAAATGAGCATGTTTAAAGTGATTTTCATGCTTCCAGGGGCCCTAAACACAAGATTTATGGAATGGTTAAAAGTGCATGAAAATGGCCAATTTACTCACTCTGAGTTCTCAAAAAGGGTTTCTTCACCCCGGGAAGTGAATTAAATACCATTTGGAGGCATTTAATGTTCGAGCAAAAATGGCTGATTTTCGACAAAAGAGATAACACCCCCCCCATTACGTCATGCTTCAGAAATGTGGAAAATGGTCCGTTTTCAAATGTTTTATTTTTGAACGTCAGTTCACATTTGTAGGTGGATCATCAGTGTTAGAGCTAAAATTAGCATGTTTAAAGTGATTTTCATGCTTCCAGGGGCACGGGAAGTGAATTAAATACCATTTGGAGGCATTTAATGTTCAAGCAAAAACGGCTGATTTTCGACAAAAGAGATAACACCCCCCCATTACGTCATGCTTCAGAAATATGGAAAATGGTCCGTTTTCAAATGTTTTATTTTTGAACGTCAGTTCACATTTGTAGGTGGATCATCAGTGTTAGAGCTAAAATTATCATGTTTAAAGTGATTTTCATGCTTCCAGGGGCCCTTACCACAAGATTTATGGAATGGTTAAAAGTGCATGAAAATGGCCAATTTACTCACTCTGAGTTCTCAAAAAGGGTTTCTTCACCCCGGGAAGTGAATTAAATACTATTTGGAGGCATTTAATGTTCGAGCAAAAACGGCTGATTTTCGACAAAAGAGATAACACCCCCCATTACGTCATGCTTCAGAAATGTGGAAAATGGTCCGTTTTCAAATGTTTTATTTTTGAACGTCAGTTCACATTTGTAGGTGGATCATCAGTGTTAGAGCTAAAATTAGCATGTTTAAAGTGATTTTCATGCTTCCAGGGGCCCTAAACACAAGATTTATGGAATGGTTAAAAGTGCATGAAAATGGCCAATTTACTCACTCTGAGTTCTCAAAAAGGGTTTCTTCACCCCGGGAAGTGAATTAAATACCATTTGGAGGCATTTAATGTTCGAGCAAAAATGGCTGATTTTCGACAAAAGAGATAACACCCCCCCATTACGTCATGCTTCAGAAATGTGGAAAATGGTCCGTTTTCAAATGTTTTATTTTTGAACGTCAGTTCACATTTGTAGGTGGATCATCAGTGTTAGAGCTAAAATTAGCATGTTTAAAGTGATTTTCATGCTTCCAGGGGCTCGGGAAGTGAATTAAATACCATTTGGAGGCATTTAATGTTCAAGCAAAAACGGCTGATTTTCGACAAAAGAGATAACACCCCCCCATTACGTCATGCTTCAGAAATGTGGAAAATGGTCCGTTTTCAAATGTTTTATTTTTGAACGTCAGTTCACATTTGTAGGTGGATCATCAGTGTTAGAGCTAAAATGAGCATGTTTAAAGTGATTTTCATGCTTCCAGGGGCCCTAAACACAAGATTTATGGAATGGTTAAAAGTGCATGAAAATGGCCAATTTACTCACTCTGAGTTCTCAAAAAGGGTTTCTTCACTCCGGGAAGTGAATTAAATACCATTTGGAGGCATTTAATGTTCGAGCAAAAATGGCTGATTTTCGACAAAAGAGATAACACCCCCCCCCCATTACGTCATGCTTCAGAAATGTGGAAAATGGTCCGTTTTCAAATGTTTTATTTTTGAACGTCAGTTCACATTTGTAGGTGGATCATCAGTGTTAGAGCTAAAATTAGCATGTTTAAAGTGATTTTCATGCTTCCAGGGGCTCGGGAGTGAATTAAATACCATTTGGAGGCATTTAATGTTCAAGCAAAAACGGCTGATTTTCGACAAAAGAGATAACACCCCCCCAGTACGTCATGCTTCAGAAATGTGGAAAATGGTCCGTTTTCAAATGTTTTATTTTTGAACGTCAGTTCACATTTGTAGGTGGATCATCAGTGTTAGAGCTAAAATGAGCATGTTTAAAGTGATTTTCATGCTTCCAGGGGCCCTAAACACAAGATTTATGGAATGGTTAAAAGTGCATGAAAATGGCCAATTTACTCACTCTGAGTTCTCAAAAGGGTTTCTTCACTCCGGGAAGTGAATTAAATACCATTTGGAGGCATTTAATGTTCAAGCAAAAACGGCTGATTTTCGACAAAAGAGATAACACCCCCCCATTACGTCATGCTTCAGAAATGTGGAAAATGGTCCGTTTTCAAATGTTTTATTTTTGAACGTCAGTTCACATTTGTAGGTGGATCATCAGTGTTAGAGCTAAAATTAGCATGTTTAAAGTGATTTTCATGCTTCCAGGGGCTCGGGAGTGAATTAAATACCATTTGGAGGCATTTAATGTTCAAGCAAAAACGGCTGATTTTCGACAAAAGAGATAACACCCCCCCAGTACGTCATGCTTCAGAAATGTGGAAAATGGTCCGTTTTCAAATGTTTTATTTTTGAACGTCAGTTCACATTTGTAGGTGGATCATCAGTGTTAGAGCTAAAATTAGCATGTTTAAAGTGATTTTCATGCTTCCATGGGCCCTAAACACAAAATTTATGGAATGGTTAAAAGAGCATGAAAATGGCCAATTTACTCACTCTGAGGTCTCAAAAAGGGTTTCTTCACCCCGGGAAGTTAATTAAATACCATTTGGAGGCATTTAATGTTCAAGCAAAAACGGCTGATTTTCGACAAAAGAGATAACACCCCCCCATTACGTCATGCTTCAGAAATGTGGAGTATGGTCCGTTTTCATATGTTTTACTTTTGAACGTCAGTTCACATTTGTAGGTTGATCATCAGTGTTAGAGCTAAAATTAGCATGTTTAAAGTGTTTTTCATGCATCCAGGGGCCCTAAACACAAGATTTATGGAATGGTTAAAAGTGCATGAAAATGGCCAATTTTCTCACTCTGAGTTCTCAACAAGGGTTTCTTCACCCCGGGAAGTTAATTAAATACCATTTGGAGGCATTTAATGTTCAAGCAAAAACGGCAGATTTTCGACAAAAGAGATAACACCCCCCCATTACGTCATGTTTCAGAAATGTGGAAAATGGTCCGTTTTCAAATGTTTATTTTTGAACGTCATTTCACATTTGTAGGTGGATCATCAGTGTTAGAGCTAAAATTAGCATGTTTAAAGTGATTTTCATGCTTTCAGGGGCTCGGGAAGTTAATTAAATACCATTTGGAGGCATTTAATGTTCAAGCAAAAACGGCTGATTTTCGACAAAAGAGATAACACCCCCCCATTACGTCATGCTTCAGAAATGTGGAAAATGGTCCGTTTTAAAATGTTTTATTTTTGAACATCAGTTCACATTTGTAGGTGGATCATCAGTGTTAGAGCTAAAATTAGCATGTTTAAAGTCATTTTCATGCTTCCAGGGGCTCGGGAAGTTAATTAAATACCATTTGGAGGCATTTAATGTTCAAGCAAAAACGGCTGATTTTCGACAAAAGAGATAACACCCCCCCATTACGTCATGCTTCAGAAATGTGGAAAATGGTCCCTTTTCAAATGTTTTATTTTTGAACGTCAGTTTACATTTGTAGGTGGATCATCAGTGTTAGAGCTAAAATTAGCATGTTTAAAGTTATTTTCATGCTTCCAAGGGCTCGGGAAGTGAACTAAATACTATTTGGAGGCATTTAATGTTCAAGCAAAAACGGCTGATTTTTGACAAAAGAGATAACACCCCCCATTATGTCATGCTTCAGAAATGTGGAAAATGGTCCGTTTTCAAATGTTTTATTTTTGAACGTCAGTTCACATTTGTAGGTGGATCATCAGTGTTAGAGCTAAAATGAGCATGTTTAAAGTGATTTTCATGCTTCCAGGGGCCCTAAACACAAGATTTATTGAATGGTTAAAAGTGCATGAAAATGGCCAATTTACTCACTCTGAGTTCTCAAAAAGGGTTTCTTCACCCCGGGAAGTGAATTAAATACCATTTGGAGGCATTTAATGTTCGAGCAAAAATGGCTGATTTTCGACAAAAGAGATAACACCCCCCCATTACGTCATGCTTCAGAAATATGGAAAATGGTCCGTTTTCAAATATTTTATTTTTGAACGTCAGTTCACATTTGTAGGTGGATCATCAGTGTTAGAGCTAAAATTAGCATGTTTAAAGTGATTTTCATGCTTCCAGGGGCTCGGGAAGTGAATTAAATACCATTTGGAGGCATTTAATGTTCAAGCAAAAACGGCTGATTTTCGACAAAAGAGATAACACCCCCCCATTACGTCATGCTTCAGAAATGTGGAAAATGGTCCGTTTTCAAATGTTTTGTTTTTGAACGTCAGTTCACATTTGTAGGTGGATCATCAGTGTTAGAGCTAAAATGAGCATGTTTAAAGTGATTTTCATGCTTCCAGGGGCTCGGGAAGTTAATTAAATACCATTTGGAGGCATTTAATGTTCAAGCAAAAACGGCTGATTTTCGACAAAAGAGATAACACCCCCCCAGTACGTCATGCTTCAGAAATGTGGAAAATGGTCCGTTTTCAAATGTTTTATTTTTGAACGTCAGTTCACATTTGTAGGTGGATCATCAGTGTTAGAGCTAAAATTAGCATGTTTAAAGTGATTTTCATGCTTCCATGGGCCCTAAACACAAAATTTATGGAATGGTTAAAAGAGCATGAAAATGGCCAATTTACTCACTCTGAGGTCTCAAAAAGGGTTTCTTCACCCCGGGAAGTTAATTAAATACCATTTGGAGGCATTTAATGTTCAAGCAAAAACGGCTGATTTTCGACAAAAGAGATAACACCCCCCCATTACGTCATGCTTCAGAAATGTGGAGTATGGTCCGTTTTCATATGTTTTACTTTTGAACGTCAGTTCACATTTGTAGGTTGATCATCAGTGTTAGAGCTAAAATTAGCATGTTTAAAGTGTTTTTCATGCATCCAGGGGCCCTAAACACAAGATTTATGGAATGGTTAAAAGTGCATGAAAATGGCCAATTTTCTCACTCTGAGTTCTCAACAAGGGTTTCTTCACCCCGGGAAGTTAATTAAATACCATTTGGAGGCATTTAATGTTCAAGCAAAAACGGCAGATTTTCGACAAAAGAGATAACACCCCCCCATTACGTCATGTTTCAGAAATGTGGAAAATGGTCCGTTTTCAAATGTTTATTTTTGAACGTCATTTCACATTTGTAGGTGGATCATCAGTGTTAGAGCTAAAATTAGCATGTTTAAAGTGATTTTCATGCTTCCAGGGGCTCGGGAAGTTAATTAAATACCATTTGGAGGCATTTAATGTTCAAGCAAAAACGGCTGATTTTCGACAAAAGAGATAACACCCCCCCATTACGTCATGCTTCAGAAATGTGGAAAATGGTCCGTTTTAAAATGTTTTATTTTTGAACATCAGTTCACATTTGTAGGTGGATCATCAGTGTTAGAGCTAAAATTAGCATGTTTAAAGTCATTTTCATGCTTCCAGGGGCTCGGGAAGTTAATTAAATACCATTTGGAGGCATTTAATGTTCAAGCAAAAACGGCTGATTTTCGACAAAAGAGATAACACCCCCCCATTACGTCATGCTTCAGAAATGTGGAAAATGGTCCCTTTTCAAATGTTTTATTTTTGAACGTCAGTTTACATTTGTAGGTGGATCATCAGTGTTAGAGCTAAAATTAGCATGTTTAAAGTGATTTTCATGCTTCCAAGGGCTCGGGAAGTGAACTAAATACTATTTGGAGGCATTTAATGTTCAAGCAAAAACGGCTGATTTTTGACAAAAGAGATAACACCCCCCATTATGTCATGCTTCAGAAATGTGGAAAATGGTCCGTTTTCAAATGTTTTATTTTTGAACGTCAGTTCACATTTGTAGGTGGATCATCAGTGTTAGAGCTAAAATGAGCATGTTTAAAGTGATTTTCATGCTTCCAGGGGCCCTAAACACAAGATTTATTGAATGGTTAAAAGTGCATGAAAATGGCCAATTTACTCACTCTGAGTTCTCAAAAAGGGTTTCTTCACCCCGGGAAGTGAATTAAATACCATTTGGAGGCATTTAATGTTCGAGCAAAAATGGCTGATTTTCGACAAAAGAGATAACACCCCCCCATTACGTCATGCTTCAGAAATATGGAAAATGGTCCGTTTTCAAATATTTTATTTTTGAACGTCAGTTCACATTTGTAGGTGGATCATCAGTGTTAGAGCTAAAATTAGCATGTTTAAAGTGATTTTCATGCTTCCAGGGGCTCGGGAAGTGAATTAAATACCATTTGGAGGCATTTAATGTTCAAGCAAAAACGGCTGATTTTCGACAAAAGAGATAACACCCCCCCATTACGTCATGCTTCAGAAATGTGGAAAATGGTCCGTTTTCAAATGTTTTGTTTTTGAACGTCAGTTCACATTTGTAGGTGGATCATCAGTGTTAGAGCTAAAATGAGCATGTTTAAAGTGATTTTCATGCTTCCAGGGGCCCTAAACACAAGATTTATGGAATGGTTAAAAGTGCATGAAAATGGCCAATTTACTCACTCTGAGTTCTCAAAAAGGGTTTCTTCACTCCGGGAAGTGAATTAAATACCATTTGGAGGCATTTAATGTTCGAGCAAAAATGGCTGATTTTCGACAAAAGAGATAACACCCCCCCCCATTACGTCATGCTTCAGAAATGTGGAAAATGGTCCGTTTTCAAATGTTTTATTTTTGAACGTCAGTTCACATTTGTAGGTGGATCATCAGTGTTAGAGCTAAAATTAGCATGTTTAAAGTGATTTTCATGCTTCCAGGGGCTCGGGAGTGAATTAACTACCATTTGGAGGCATTTAATGTTCAAGCAAAAACGGCTGATTTTCGACAAAAGAGATAACACCCCCCCAGTACGTCATGCTTCAGAAATGTGGAAAATGGTCCGTTTTCAAATGTTTTATTTTTGAACGTCAGTTCACATTTGTAGGTGGATCATCAGTGTTAGAGCTAAAATGAGCATGTTTAAAGTGATTTTCATGCTTCCAGGGGCACTAAACACAAGATTTATGGAATGGTTAAAAGTGCATGAAAATGGCCAATTTACTCACTCTGAGTTCTCAAAAGGGTTTCTTCACTCCGGGAAGTGAATTAAATACCATTTGGAGGCATTTAATGTTCGAGCAAAAATGGCTGATTTTCGACAAAAGAGATAACACCCCCCCCATTACGTCATGCTTCAGAAATGTGGAAAATGGTCCGTTTTCAAATGTTTTATTTTTGAACGTCAGTTCACATTTGTAGGTGGATCATCAGTGTTAGACCTAAAATTAGCATGTTTAAAGTGATTTTCATGCTTCCAGGGGCCCTAAACACAAGATTTATGGAATGGTTAAAAGTGCATGAAAATGGCCAATTTACTCACTCTGAGGTCTCAAAAAGGGTTTCTTCACCCCGGGAAGTGAATTAAATACTATTTGGAGGCATTTAATGTTCGAGCAAAAACGGCTGATTTTCGACAAAAGAGATAACACCCCCCCCCCATTACGTCATGCTTCAGAAATGTGGAAAATGGTCCGTTTTCAAATTTTTTATTTTTGAACGTCAGTTCACATTTGTAGGTGGATCATCAGTGTTAGAGCTAAAATGAGCATGTTTAAAGTGATTTTCATGCTTGCAGGGGCCCTAAACACAAGATTTATGGAATGGTTAAAAGTGCATGAAAATGGCCAATTTACTCACTCTGAGTTCTCAAAAAGGGTTTCTTCACCCCGGGAAGTGAATTAAATACCATTTGGAGGCCTTTAATGTTCGAGCAAAAACGGCTGATTTTCGACAAAAGAGATAACACCCCCCCCATTACGTCATGCTTCAGAAATGTGGAAAATGGTCCGTTTTCAAATGTTTTATTTTTGAACGTCAGTTCACATTTGTAGGTGGATCATCAGTGTTAGAGCTAAAATCAGCATGTTTAAAGTGATTTTCATGCTTCCAGGGGCCCTAAACACAAGATTTATGGAATGGTTAAAAGTGCATGAAAATGGCCAATTTACTCACTCTGAGTTCTCAAAAAGGGTTTCTTCACCCCGGGAAGTGAATTACATACCATTTGGAGGCATTTAATGTTCGAGCAAAAACGGCTGATTTTCGACAAAAGAGATAACACCCCCCATTACGTCATGCTTCAGAAATGTGGAAAATGGTCCGTTTTCAAATGTTTTATTTTTGAACGTCAGTTCACATTTGTAGGTGGATCATCAGTGTTAGAGCTAAAATTAGCATGTTTAAAGTGATTTTCATGCTTCCAGGGGCTCGGGAAGTGAATTAAATACCATTTGGAGGCATTTAATGTTCAAGCAAAAACGGCTGATTTTCGACAAAAGAGATAACACCCCCCCATTACGTCATGCTTCAGAAATGTGGAAAATGGTCCGTTTTCAAATGTTTTATTTTTGAACGTCAGTTCACATTTGTAGGTGGATCATCAGTGTTAGAGCTAAAATGAGCATGTTTAAAGTGATTTTCATGCTTCCAGGGGCCCTAAACACAAGATTTATGGAATGGTTAAAAGTGCATGAAAATGGCCAATTTACTCACTCTGAGTTCTCAAAAAGGGTTTCTTCACCCCGGGAAGTGAATTAAATACCATTTGGAGGCATTTAATGTTCGAGCAAAAACGGCTGATTTTCGACAAAAGAGATAACACCCCCCCATTACGTCATGCTTCAGAAATGTGGAAAATGGTCCGTTTTCAAATGTTTTATTTTTGAACGTCAGTTCACATTTGTAGGTGGATCATCAGTGTTAGAGCTAAAATGAGCATGTTTAAAGTGATTTTCATGCTTCCAGGGGCCCTAAACACAAGATTTATGGAATGGTTAAAAGTGCATGAAAATGGCCAATTTACTCACTCTGAGTTCTCAAAAAGGGTTTCTTCACCCCGGGAAGTGAATTAAATACCATTTGGAGGCATTTAATGTTCGAGCAAAAATGGCTGATTTTCGACAAAAGAGATAACACCCCCCCCATTACGTCATGCTTCAGAAATGTGGAAAATGGTCCGTTTTCAAATGTTTTATTTTTGAACGTCAGTTCACATTTGTAGGTGGATCATCAGTGTTAGAGCTAAAATTAGCATGTTTAAAGTGATTTTCATGCTTCCAGGGGCACGGGAAGTGAATTAAATACCATTTGGAGGCATTTAATGTTCAAGCAAAAACGGCTGATTTTCGACAAAAGAGATAACACCCCCCCATTACGTCATGCTTCAGAAATATGGAAAATGGTCCGTTTTCAAATGTTTTATTTTTGAACGTCAGTTCACATTTGTAGGTGGATCATCAGTGTTAGAGCTAAAATTATCATGTTTAAAGTGATTTTCATGCTTCCAGGGGCCCTTACCACAAGATTTATGGAATGGTTAAAAGTGCATGAAAATGGCCAATTTACTCACTCTGAGTTCTCAAAAAGGGTTTCTTCACCCCGGGAAGTGAATTAAATACTATTTGGAGGCATTTAATGTTCGAGCAAAAACGGCTGATTTTCGACAAAAGAGATAACACCCCCCATTACGTCATGCTTCAGAAATGTGGAAAATGGTCCGTTTTCAAATGTTTTATTTTTGAACGTCAGTTCACATTTGTAGGTGGATCATCAGTGTTAGAGCTAAAATTAGCATGTTTAAAGTGATTTTCATGCTTCCAGGGGCCCTAAACACAAGATTTATGGAATGGTTAAAAGTGCATGAAAATGGCCAATTTACTCACTCTGAGTTCTCAAAAAGGGTTTCTTCACCCCGGGAAGTGAATTAAATACCATTTGGAGGCATTTAATGTTCGAGCAAAAACGGCTGATTTTCGACAAAAGAGATAACACCCCCCCATTACGTCATGCTTCAGAAATGTGGAAAATGGTCCGTTTTCAAATGTTTTATTTTTGAACGTCAGTTCACATTTGTAGGTGGATCATCAGTGTTAGAGCTAAAATTAGCATGTTTAAAGTGATTTTCATGCTTCCAGGGGCTCGGGAAGTGAATTAAATACCATTTGGAGGCATTTAATGTTCAAGCAAAAACGGCTGATTTTCGACAAAAGAGATAACACCCCCCCATTACGTCATGCTTCAGAAATGTGGAAAATGGTCCGTTTTCAAATGTTTTATTTTTGAACGTCAGTTCACATTTGTAGGTGGATCATCAGTGTTAGAGCTAAAATGAGCATGTTTAAAGTGATTTTCATGCTTCCAGGGGCCCTAAACACAAGATTTATGGAATGGTTAAAAGTGCATGAAAATGGCCAATTTACTCACTCTGAGTTCTCAAAAAGGGTTTCTTCACTCCGGGAAGTGAATTAAATACCATTTGGAGGCATTTAATGTTCGAGCAAAAATGGCTGATTTTCGACAAAAGAGATAACACCCCCCCCCCATTACGTCATGCTTCAGAAATGTGGAAAATGGTCCGTTTTCAAATGTTTTATTTTTGAACGTCAGTTGACATTTGTAGGTGGATCATCAGTGTTAGAGCTAAAATTAGCATGTTTAAAGTGATTTTCATGCTTCCAGGGGCTCGGGAAGTGAATTAAATACCATTTGGAGGCATTTAATGTTCAAGCAAAAACGGCTGATTTTCGACAAAAGAGATAACACCCCCCCATTACGTCATGCTTCAGAAATGTGGAAAATGGTCCGTTTTCAAATGTTTTATTTTTGAACGTCAGTTCACATTTGTAGGTGGATCATCAGTGTTAGAGCTAAAATGAGCATGTTTAAAGTGATTTTCATGCTTCCAGGGGCCCTAAACACAAGATTTATGGAATGGTTAAAAGTGCATGAAAATGGCCAATTTACTCACTCTGAGTTCTCAAAAAGGGTTTCTTCACCCCGGGAAGTGAATTAAATACCATTTGGAGGCATTTAATGTTCGAGCAAAAACGGCTGATTTTCGACAAAAGAGATAACACCCCCCCATTACGTCATGCTTCAGAAATGTGGAAAATGGTCCGTTTTCAAATGTTTTATTTTTGAACGTCAGTTCACATTTGTAGGTGGATCATCAGTGTTAGAGCTAAAATGAGCATGTTTAAAGTGATTTTCATGCTTCCAGGGGCCCTAAACACAAGATTTATGGAATGGTTAAAAGTGCATGAAAATGGCCAATTTACTCACTCTGAGTTCTCAAAAAGGGTTTCTTCACCCCGGGAAGTGAATTAAATACCATTTGGAGGCATTTAATGTTCGAGCAAAAATGGCTGATTTTCGACAAAAGAGATAACACCCCCCCCATTACGTCATGCTTCAGAAATGTGGAAAATGGTCCGTTTTCAAATGTTTTATTTTTGAACGTCAGTTCACATTTGTAGGTGGATCATCAGTGTTAGAGCTAAAATTAGCATGTTTAAAGTGATTTTCATGCTTCCAGGGGCACGGGAAGTGAATTAAATACCATTTGGAGGCATTTAATGTTCAAGCAAAAACGGCTGATTTTCGACAAAAGAGATAACACCCCCCCATTACGTCATGCTTCAGAAATATGGAAAATGGTCCGTTTTCAAATGTTTTATTTTTGAACGTCAGTTCACATTTGTAGGTGGATCATCAGTGTTAGAGCTAAAATTATCATGTTTAAAGTGATTTTCATGCTTCCAGGGGCCCTTACCACAAGATTTATGGAATGGTTAAAAGTGCATGAAAATGGCCAATTTACTCACTCTGAGTTCTCAAAAAGGGTTTCTTCACCCCGGGAAGTGAATTAAATACTATTTGGAGGCATTTAATGTTCGAGCAAAAACGGCTGATTTTCGACAAAAGAGATAACACCCCCCATTACGTCATGCTTCAGAAATGTGGAAAATGGTCCGTTTTCAAATGTTTTATTTTTGAACGTCAGTTCACATTTGTAGGTGGATCATCAGTGTTAGAGCTAAAATTAGCATGTTTAAAGTGATTTTCATGCTTCCAGGGGCCCTAAACACAAGATTTATGGAATGGTTAAAAGTGCATGAAAATGGCCAATTTACTCACTCTGAAGTTCTCAAAAAGGGTTTCTTCACCCCGGGAAGTGAATTAAATACCATTTGGAGGCATTTAATGTTCGAGCAAAAACGGCTGATTTTCGACAAAAGAGATAACACCCCCCCATTACGTCATGCTTCAGAAATGTGGAAAATGGTCCGTTTTCAAATGTTTTATTTTTGAACGTCAGTTCACATTTGTAGGTGGATCATCAGTGTTAGAGCTAAAATTAGCATGTTTAAAGTGATTTTCATGCTTCCAGGGGCTCGGGAAGTGAATTAAATACCATTTGGAGGCATTTAATGTTCAAGCAAAAACGGCTGATTTTCGACAAAAGAGATAACACCCCCCCATTACGTCATGCTTCAGAAATGTGGAAAATGGTCCGTTTTCAAATGTTTTATTTTTGAACGTCAGTTCACATTTGTAGGTGGATCATCAGTGTTAGAGCTAAAATGAGCATGTTTAAAGTGATTTTCATGCTTCCAGGGGCCCTAAACACAAGATTTATGGAATGGTTAAAAGTGCATGAAAATGGCCAATTTACTCACTCTGAGTTCTCAAAAAGGGTTTCTTCACTCCGGGAAGTGAATTAAATACCATTTGGAGGCATTTAATGTTCGAGCAAAAATGGCTGATTTTCGACAAAAGAGATAACACCCCCCCCCATTACGTCATGCTTCAGAAATGTGGAAAATGGTCCGTTTTCAAATGTTTTATTTTTGAACGTCAGTTCACATTTGTAGGTGGATCATCAGTGTTAGAGCTAAAATTAGCATGTTTAAAGTGATTTTCATGCTTCCAGGGGCCGTAAACACAAGATTTATGGAATGGTTAAAAGTGCATGAAAATGGCCAATTTACTCACTCTGAGTTCTCAAAAAGGGTTCTTCACCCCGGGAAGTGAATTAAATACCATTTGGAGGCATTTAATGTTCGAGCAAAAACGGCTGATTTTCGACAAAAGAGATAACACCCCCCATTACGTCATGCTTCAGAAATGTGGAAAATGGTCCGTTTTCAAATGTTTTATTTTTGAACGTCAGTTCACATTTGTAGGTGGATCATCAGTGTTAGAGCTAAAATTAGCATGTTTAAAGTGATTTTCATGCTTCCAGGGGCTCGGGAAGTGAATTAAATACCATTTGGAGGCATTTAATGTTCAAGCAAAAACGGCTGATTTTCGACAAAAGAGATAACACCCCCCCATTACGTCATGCTTCAGAAATGTGGAAAATGGTCCGTTTTCAAATGTTTTATTTTTGAACGTCAGTTCACATTTGTAGGTGGATCATCAGTGTTAGAGCTAAAATGAGCATGTTTAAAGTGATTTTCATGCTTCCAGGGGCCCTAAACACAAGATTTATGGAATGGTTAAAAGTGCATGAAAATGGCCAATTTACTCACTCTGAGTTCTCAAAAAGGGTTTCTTCACCCCGGGAAGTGAATTAAATACCATTTGGAGGCATTTAATGTTCGAGCAAAAATGGCTGATTTTCGACAAAAGAGATAACACCCCCCCCATTACGTCATGCTTCAGAAATGTGGAAAATGGTCCGTTTTCAAATGTTTTATTTTTGAACGTCAGTTCACATTTGTAGGTGGATCATCAGTGTTAGAGCTAAAATTAGCATGTTTAAAGTGATTTTCATGCTTCCAGGGGCACGGGAAGTGAATTAAATACCATTTGGAGGCATTTAATGTTCAAGCAAAAACGGCTGATTTTCGACAAAAGAGATAACACCCCCCCATTACGTCATGCTTCAGAAATATGGAAAATGGTCCGTTTTCAAATGTTTTATTTTTGAACGTCAGTTCACATTTGTAGGTGGATCATCAGTGTTAGAGCTAAAATTATCATGTTTAAAGTGATTTTCATGCTTCCAGGGGCCCTTACCACAAGATTTATGGAATGGTTAAAAGTGCATGAAAATGGCCAATTTACTCACTCTGAGTTCTCAAAAAGGGTTTCTTCACCCCGGGGAAGTGAATTAAATACTATTTGGAGGCATTTAATGTTCGAGCAAAAACGGCTGATTTTCGACAAAAGAGATAACACCCCCCATTACGTCATGCTTCAGAAATGTGGAAAATGGTCCGTTTTCAAATGTTTTATTTTTGAACGTCAGTTCACATTTGTAGGTGGATCATCAGTGTTAGAGCTAAAATTAGCATGTTTAAAGTGATTTTCATGCTTCCAGGGGCCCTAAACACAAGATTTATGGAATGGTTAAAAGTGCATGAAAATGGCCAATTTACTCACTCTGAGTTCTCAAAAAGGGTTTCTTCACCCCGGGAAGTGAATTAAATACCATTTGGAGGCATTTAATGTTCGAGCAAAAATGGCTGATTTTCGACAAAAGAGATAACACCCCCCCATTACGTCATGCTTCAGAAATGTGGAAAATGGTCCGTTTTCAAATGTTTTATTTTTGAACGTCAGTTCACATTTGTAGGTGGATCATCAGTGTTAGAGCTAAAATTAGCATGTTTAAAGTGATTTTCATGCTTCCAGGGGCTCGGGAAGTGAATTAAATACCATTTGGAGGCATTTAATGTTCAAGCAAAAACGGCTGATTTTCGACAAAAGAGATAACACCCCCCCATTACGTCATGCTTCAGAAATGTGGAAAATGGTCCGTTTTCAAATGTTTTATTTTTGAACGTCAGTTCACATTTGTAGGTGGATCATCAGTGTTAGAGCTAAAATGAGCATGTTTAAAGTGATTTTCATGCTTCCAGGGGCCCTAAACACAAGATTTATGGAATGGTTAAAAGTGCATGAAAATGGCCAATTTACTCACTCTGAGTTCTCAAAAAGGGTTTCTTCACTCCGGGAAGTGAATTAAATACCATTTGGAGGCATTTAATGTTCGAGCAAAAATGGCTGATTTTCGACAAAAGAGATAACACCCCCCCCCCATTACGTCATGCTTCAGAAATGTGGAAAATGGTCCGTTTTCAAATGTTTTATTTTTGAACGTCAGTTCACATTTGTAGGTGGATCATCAGTGTTAGAGCTAAAATTAGCATGTTTAAAGTGATTTTCATGCTTCCAGGGGCTCGGGAGTGAATTAAATACCATTTGGAGGCATTTAATGTTCAAGCAAAACGGCTGATTTTCGACAAAAGAGATAACACCCCCCCAGTACGTCATGCTTCAGAAATGTGGAAAATGGTCCGTTTTCAAATGTTTTATTTTTGAACGTCAGTTCACATTTGTAGGTGGATCATCAGTGTTAGAGCTAAAATGAGCATGTTTAAAGTGATTTTCATGCTTCCAGGGGCCCTAAACACAAGATTTATGGAATGGTTAAAAGTGCATGAAAATGGCCAATTTACTCACTCTGAGTTCTCAAAAGGGTTTCTTCACTCCGGGAAGTGAATTAAAATACCATTTGGAGGCATTTAATGTTCAAGCAAAAACGGCTGATTTTCGACAAAAGAGATAACACCCCCCCATTACGTCATGCTTCAGAAATGTGGAAAATGGTCCGTTTTCAAATGTTTTATTTTTGAACGTCAGTTCACATTTGTAGGTGGATCATCAGTGTTAGAGCTAAAATTAGCATGTTTAAAGTGATTTTCATGCTTCCAGGGGCTCGGGAGTGAATTAAATACCATTTGGAGGCATTTAATGTTCAAGCAAAAACGGCTGATTTTCGACAAAAGAGATAACACCCCCCCAGTACGTCATGCTTCAGAAATGTGGAAAATGGTCCCGTTTTCAAATGTTTTATTTTTGAACGTCAGTTCACATTTGTAGGTGGATCATCAGTGTTAGAGCTAAAATTAGCATGTTTAAAGTGATTTTCATGCTTCCATGGGCCCTAAACACAAAATTTATGGAATGGTTAAAAGAGCATGAAAATGGCCAATTTACTCACTCTGAGGTCTCAAAAAGGGTTTCTTCACCCCGGGAAGTTAATTAAATACCATTTGGAGGCATTTAATGTTCAAGCAAAAACGGCTGATTTTCGACAAAAGAGATAACACCCCCCCATTACGTCATGCTTCAGAAATGTGGAGTATGGTCCGTTTTCATATGTTTTACTTTTGAACGTCAGTTCACATTTGTAGGTTGATCATCAGTGTTAGAGCTAAAATTAGCATGTTTAAAGTGTTTTTCATGCATCCAGGGGCCCTAAACACAAGATTTATGGAATGGTTAAAAGTGCATGAAAATGGCCAATTTTCTCACTCTGAGTTCTCAACAAGGGTTTCTTCACCCCGGGAAGTTAATTAAATACCATTTGGAGGCATTTAATGTTCAAGCAAAAACGGCAGATTTTCGACAAAAGAGATAACACCCCC
>NW_028255484.1:0-21188 GCF_964263255.1 Lissotriton vulgaris | reverse complement strand
TGCTGTCTGGCCTTTAACTGGGAAACAGAAATCGAGAGCCTAGCTACTAACTATAGTCCCATTTACAACATTCATTGGGGTTGGAATAGTGGATATAGTGATAAAAAAAGAGAATTGCTCTTTTTCTTGGTGTCCCCTAACTCACCAGGGTTGCCCCACGGTGACATGCTTCATCATAGGGGCCATCCCAGTCCGCTACGGACTGGTGCGTGCTGCGACTGACGAATTACGTAGGAGCACTTATAATTTGACTATGTGTGGTGCGGGTGTAGTGATGGAGTGGGATATGTGAAAAAAATGGTTAACAATACCTGCCTAGTAAGCTTTAAATAGTTTATTCTTGCTTCCAGGTGGTAACGTTAAGAAACGGGGTTGAACTATTAGGATACCCAAAAGCAATGTATTTAGGTTTACCTATCAACTCCTGTCAACATGTTTCGTGCATCCCCCAAGCACTTCCTCAGGACTACACAGGGACCAGCCCTGTGTTCGCCACTCCTAAGAGATGCTGCAATGAGCGAAATAGTAAATATGCTGCAATCAAAATTAATGCATGCATGTAATACCTACGTAACCAAATGAATCACGTGGTTCATGTGGTAGGGCCTAACTGCGCCCCATGGACTCGGAGGGGTTCAGTATCCCAGCAATTTGCTAACAGGATACCTCCCACATTTAGCACCTAGTCGCGCTCTCTCTGAGTGTATATGCATGTGCAGGGCATGCATAATGCACAGATAATGATAATGCTGGGATTCACGCATTTGATATTCGTTCTGGAGATAGTCAAAGGATCTAGGGGCATCCCCCTTCCATATATCTCCCAGATATTTAATCCCGATCAGTTTCCAGTCTCTAAAGCCAGTAATTCGCTGTACCTCCACCAGCAGATCACTAGACCACAGCTGGGTCCTTCCCGTGAGAGTGCTGGCCCACCCCAAGCATTTGTTGGCCTCCCTCCAGCATTGGAGCACCACCTCGTGTGCAAGGGCAGATCCCTTTGCTGCTTCCGCGAGTACAGCAGAGGTTCACAGTTGCCCTCCGGCATGGCATATCTTTTAACCCTATAGGCCGGTTCCGACTGTGCCCCAAACGTCCAGTCTTTAATGACCAGCAACTGGGATGCCCAGTAATACTACTGCATGTCTGGGAGGGCCAGCCCCCCATCGTACACCCCTCATGTGGGCTTCCGTAATGATATTGTAGGGTTTCCCCATCCCAAAGCAGCGTTCTCAAGGCCTGGTATATGCGCGTAAATTCACCCCCCCCCCGCCGGATATGGTGTGTACTGCAGGATATAGAGGAGGCGCAGCAGTGTCAACATTTTGAATAGCGCGGCGCATCCCATCAGGGAAAGAGGCAAGGACCTTCACTGGGCAACGTCTGATGCTAACCGTGCAGATGTGTCTCCAGATTCTTTGCGAAGAACTCTGTCCTGTCCCTAGTGACATACACCCCCAAATATTTAAATCCCTCAGTGACAATCAAGGCGGGACACCTCATCGGAACTCGCGGGGGAGGGCCCGATAATGGGTAAATCAGGGATTTGGCTCAGTTAATTGTGTAGCCGGAATAGCTACCAAAGAGCTCAAAGAGATGGAGCGCCTGCGCCATTGAATGGTAAGGTCTGGCCATATAGAGTGCGATGTCATTGGCGTATAGGGATATACGCTCCTCCCACTCGTCAGTCAGAGCCAAGCCCCAAAACGACCTCTCTCTCCAGATCCAGTGCACCACCGGCTCCAGGGCCAAGGCAAAGAGGAGCAGAGAGAGAGGACAACCCTGCCTGATACCCCGCCTCAGGGGAAACGTCTGAGACATCGCCCGGTAACCCTCACCCTTGTCATTAGTTGTTAGTACAGTAACCGCACCCAACTGCAGAAGACAGGCCCAAATCCCCACCGCTGCAGGACCATGATTAAGTACGGCCATTCGATGTTGTCGAAGGCGATGGAGGCATCCAGCGCCATTAATGCCGTTTGGGTGTCATCGATGTCCTCCGTCATATATAAGACTCCATAGAGCCGACGTAAATTGTGCCTAGTACTCCTGTGGGGCATGAATCCTAACTGATCCACATGGATCAGGTCCGGCAGAACCAAGAGCAGTCTAGTCGCCAAGGCTTTAGCCAACACCTTGGCCTCCATATTAAGGAGCGATATCGGACGATAAGATGAGCATTGGTCCGCCAGTTTCCCGGCCTTGTGTGTAACCACAATCGTAGCCTCGCGCTGGTCCGGTTGGAGCCTCCCCACTTCCCTCGCCTCAAGAAACATTCGTCTGAGGGGTTCAATCACAACACTGGCTTGGCTCTTGTATATTTCAACTGGGAGCACGTTGGGCCCCTGCGCCTTCCTGCTTGGAGTCCATTGAGGGCCTCCCCCAGTTCCAGCGCCGTAAGGTCAGTGTCTAGGTTGTCGGTCTGCTCCCGGGACAGCGTTGGTAAGGCGAAGTCCCGTAGGAACTCTTCTTAGTCCGATTCCGATCTGGTGCATACCGGGGTGTAGACCCCTTTGTAATAGGACGCAAAGGCCTCGGAAGAAACCAAGGATTCAGACTCGACCCTCTCCTCCGTCACCCAGGATCGCTCCCGGTCCCTGCGCTCGAGCCAGGCCAAGAGCTTCATACTCCTATCTACGGCGTCGAACACCCGGTGTTGTGTGGCGACGGAATAGGCCCACGCCTCACCCTCCGTCAACGTGCGGAGTTCCCTTTGCTTGAGAGCCAGCTTGTGACTATGCTCTACCGAGGGGGCCCCACCTGTCACTCGTTCGAGCGCCTCAATTTCCCACTCTAGCTGCGCAACTTGAAGTGTCTTTTCCTTTTTCTGAGCACCAATTAGCGCCTGGGATTGCCCCCTAAAAGCCTCCCACAGGATTAATTGGGAATCAACCGAACCCTGGTTCTCAGCGAAGTACAGTTGGGAGCCTTCACATAGCTTATCCGCTATAGCATCGTCTTTGAGGCTCCATGCATCAATCCTAGGAGAGGCCGCCCTGGTCATCACCACCCCCCTAAGAGTGACCCCGACTGGCGAATGATCCGAGATTCCCCGGGCCATAATGCAGGAGTCCACAAAGTCGCCCAGTTGGTCTCCTCGGGTCAAGAGATGGTCTATTCTGGAGAAGTACAGGAATTCTCTACCAGAGACTTTGCGGAAATCTACCTCCCATCTGGTTTTCAGGAAAAAAGCTCAAGGCCTTCCTATTTTAACTCTCTTTGGCATTGATACATCATTTTTCCCTCTGGTTTTCCTCTAAGTAAGCGCTGAGATGCCCCTGGGTGGGTCATGCTCTATATAAGAGGCCAATAACATAGCATAACATAACATAACATATAACAAGGAACCGTGCCTTGCGGAATAGAAAGTGTAGTGCCTTTGCGAAGGATGGTGTACGCGCCATATAATGCTGAGGTCCAATGCTGCGGTAAAACTGTGCAAGCCCATTTCCCCCGTGTTTCCCTGCCTCTCCCCAGAGCAGTCAAGGTCCGCATCCATAACCGCATTGGTGTCACCTCCCAGTATCAATGTGGCTCGAGGGAGGTCTGACAAATGGGTCCCTAGTTTGACATAGGTCTGTGCGTGCAACCCTGGTGGGATGTAACAGGAACTGAACACTAACGTGCGCCCCTCCCATCTAACTGCCACAGCTACCATACAACCAGAGTCTTCGGCCCACGTACCCGTGACTACTATCGGAAGGGCTGTACGCACAAGGATCCCCACCGCCCTAGAGGCAGACTTGAACCCGAATGAGCCACCATCTTATAGCTGAATCGATCCTGAGCCCTGCACATATTGCCCCTAAGGTGAGTCTCTTGTAAGAGCACTACACTCAGAGCATAGCGTTTCAAATACTGCAGGACTAATGTAACCTTCCACAACCAAATACTGCTATATAACAATATGCCGAACAAACATTTTCATGAGAGTCGCCAAGAGCCAAACATGAACTTTCACAACTGACCCTACCCCCCCATCTCGTACCCCCTCCCTGCCTCCGTGCTAAGTGGGCCCGCAACCACCCACCTTTTAAACACGCAGAGTGCCTGTCGCCCGCTCAACCCCATACCAACAATACGAGGAAACATAAGCGTGCAGTTGCAGAAGAATGCATACGTAAATGACGGAGAGCACACCCCAAGAATGGATCTCTCTGCCTGGACCCTGCCCCACCCACTCCCACCCCTCCCCCAACACAACCAAACTGTGCCAGGGATCCTCAGTGATCAGTCACAAACCCCATAGGAGTCCCAAACTTGCATTAGAGTCCGCCACCCCAGAGCCTCCCCTCCGATAACCTCCAAAAAGCAAGGAGCAAGGAGGCATGCCGCCCTCCCACCTCCCTCACCCACAATACCCCAAGTCTTTTTTACCACTACAGTCACTTGAGGGATGTCTGCTCGATCTGCTGGGGCTCTCGTGGTTGACCGCCCCTGTTATGGGACCCCTGACTGGCACGTCCCAGGGTTGAGCGTCGCGTACCATTCTGATGACCCACGGTCCGCCATCCCTCCATCCAGTCGCTCGATTCGGCCGGTCAATCAAAGATGTGCACTTTCTTGCCATCCAGGATCTTGAGGCCTGCCGGGTATAATATCATGTACCTTATGCCTTGATCCCTGAGGGCTCTTTTGACACCTTCAAACAACCTCCGCTGGCACTGTACGTTAAGTGTAGAATCCAGAAAAAAGCGAATCTCAGCGTTGTCCAGGTGCAGATCCCCGGACGCCCTTGATGCCTGCAAAATGGCATCCTGGTCCCAGTAGTTCAGGATGCGGGCTATATTGGTACATGGTGGGACCCCTGGCTTGGGCCTCCCCCCAACGCCCGGTGGGCTCTCTCCACTGAGAAATAATTCAATAGGCGCTTTGGCTTTAGGTGGTTGAGAATGAGATCCTCCACAAAACAGTCCGTGGACGGCCCCTCCATGCCCTCTGGAACCCCCACGATACGGACATTGTTTCGGCGCGCCTGGCTCTCCTCCAGGCGGGCAGCCATATCGGCCTAGTTTTTGGTAAGTTTGGCCACCTGCTCCTCCAACCTCTTCATCTTGGATTGCAAACCGCCAATGCCGCTTTCAGCCTCTGCAACCTTGTCAGACATTTTTCCCAGGTCAGCACGGAGTAGGTTGACTCCTTCCGTCACTGAGTCTAGCTTGGGCTCCATGGTGCCTCGCATATCCTTTATGGCGCCACGCATCTCCATGATGGCAAGCATGATGTCCTTAAGTGAAGGGTCTGGCCCACTGGCCGTCACCTCGCTTCGCTGGCTCCCTCCTGCCGGTTCGTCCTGCCATCCCATGTTGACTGTGCATTTATCAATATAGTTGGTCTGACCCTTTTCCTGTGTTCTGTTACGGCCAATAACTGCGGGTGCCCCGACAGCAGACGTACCCCTTCTCTGCACCTCCTGGTCAGTTCCAAGATCCCGTCCGCTATGCATCTCAGATCCTGCAATTTGAGGCAAGTCCCACTAGGTGTGACCCCCTCCATGCCACTCACAGTAACTCCGGCCCACTCACCATCCGTCGAAGTACTACGTGGAGCCTATAGCAGGCAAAGAGCTGCTCTCCCCAGCCTGGCGCAGACCTCACGGATCCAGGACCGGAGCAGGTCTGAGCTGTCTGGGGGAATACTGCCTCCACTCACAGGGACCACACGGCCAGGCAACTGGGCCACGCATGCCGTCCTGCTGCTGATTGCTCCAGGTCCAGTGCCCAAGATACCACGCCAGTCGGGGCAACCCCGGAGAGCCAGTTGCTCCTGGCACCAGGCTCCAATACACATGGGTGCTTAAGCCGCCTTCTTGCCTCAGCCGCTGCAGCCTCGCCCACTGTCAGCCCGAGTCACTCCAATACAGCCTCCTCACCTCCTCAGGACAGTCAGCTCCTCTACAGTGGCAATGGTCCACCTTGCGGCGGGGGCCCCCACACTCTTTCCTGCAGCTTGGGTTTGACTGCCGTGCCTTGGCTGCATCTTGCTCGCGAGCACCCAGGCCCACCGAGCTCCGTCTACCAGCTGGCCAATCTGATCTTTTTCAACCGCCGTGCAGGATTTCCACTAGTGCCCCCAGGCATTGCAGGGAGCCGCCGCACCGCTCCTCACGAGAGCCCGGCGCGGCAATACCAGGAATGGCCCCACGCAGTCACAGGCCTCTTGAAGCATGGCAGGCTTCACAGCGTCCACCCGCGGTTACAAGGTCACAGCATGCACATCAGGGGATCTCCGACCCACAGGATACAAACTGCCCTGGTTCTGGCCCTATGGGGACCCGCAGTTCCACACGGTCCCCACCTAGTAGCAGCCTCACCAGGTCCACAGTCAGCGGCAGGCATCAGTGTCAGGACTCGGCACCGGCGGCCGCCATTTTCCTGCAAACAGTCGCGCAGCCCGGTCCTCTGATCAGCCGCCCGAGAGAACAAATAAGCGGAGCAGCTACAGGTCTGAGAAGCTGTCTATCGCCTCTCCGCAGTGTCAGAAGACAGTGGATGCCCTTCAGATAAATGGATAATGTCAGATGGTGGGTGTTATTCGTTACTCTGCTACAGCAGCATGACTAATGTGCGACCATTTTCTTTGGCTGGAGGCCACGCCCCCGTTCTGGACAAATTTTGAAGGTCACATCCATCATCCAAGTGTTGCATAGTTGTAATTTAAGTCAATTGTTTGCAGTAGCAAACATAATAATTTGTTTATCTTTGCATTTATTATCAAATAATATAAATGGTTCCTTACTGTGTATTAAACTTAACTCTGGGGGAATTTATACCTCTTGAAAGGTTTTAGGAGCAGGTGTAGTAGTTGAAGTGGCTTTCATTTGTCTAGCTATTGTCCTTTTTAAAGAAGCAATAGATGGTAATTGACTAGATGCATGCTAGGGTACTGTTAGTAACTGCTCTTTCAGTATTTCTGTGGTAGGTCTATCTTTACTAGTGCTAGCTTCTTTTATTGTTTCAAGAGCACCTTTTATTTCAATCTCTGTTACATTTGGTGGGTGGTTATGTTCTTTAACAGATATGACAGTAGTTTCCTGTGTAATAGCTCTTCCATAGCACTTATTCGATAATATTTGCTGCATTTCCAAAACACCTTTAAACACTTTTAAACCACTTTGTTTTTCTTGTGTTTATACATAACTGTTAGAACATGGAGTCTCTGGTTGTCACAGGTAGGTACTTGTGACAAGCAGGGGCCCATCTCCTCTAGTCAGGGCAAAGGAATTAACCTATTAAAACAACCCCTGCTCACCCTCTAGGCGGCGTGGCGCGAGCAGTCAAGGCTAGTTCAGAGGAGATGTAAGTTAAGCATTGGTGACCACATACAGTAACCCAGTGACAACACTACAAATGGACACCACACAAGGTTTTATATCAAAAATAAGTATATTTTATATAGAATTATCACAATACCAATAAACGACAAAAAGAATCCACAGTACTATTAAATTTCAAGAGTTCTGGTAAAAAAGGTGTAAATCAAAGTTCTGAGCAAGTCAGTGGCCTTGTCCAGCTACGAAGTGCTGAAAGCATACAGAGTCTAACAAATCCAGCGGACAGCGGCGGTCCGGGCCCACTCAAATGTCGACAGACTCAAACACAGTACCTTTTCCTTGAGGCGGCCGGCACGGATGTGCGAGCCGGGTCCAGTGTTCGTTGCGGTGTAGAAAAAGAAAGCGTTGCAGGTCACAGTGTCCCTTCCGTCATGGTGCAGGCTACGGCTCGTTGACTGCGTCAGTGAGCTCAGAGCTTGTGTTGTTCGGGGCAGACGTTGCTCATTGCGGTGCTTTTAGCTTTACAGTGCGGTGTTCGAGCCGGAATTCGGGAGATGGCGTCGGTCAGTCTGGACAGCGGTGCGAGTCCGGCAGTGCATCGGAAAGTGTGCGAGGCGGTGCCCAATTTCAGTGCGTTCACAGGACTCGAAGTCAGCAGCAGTAACAGCGTCGGCCAGACAAGTTCGGTCCGGTGTAGCGAGGCGTTGCACGTTGCGGTGTTCTTCCAGTGGTGGTACAGGCTACTCTTTGACGGCGTTGAGACGGAGTCGGTGAGCGCAGAGCTTGCGTTGTTTGAAGCGGACATTGCTCAGTGAGGTGCCAACAGGACACAGGGCCGGTTGTAAAAGTCGGTCAAGGCTTCCTGCCTCTGTAGCCACTTGAATAGTAGCAATTCACAAAGTCTGGTGAAGTTACTGGTCCTGGGACTTCGGTCAGGGGGTAAGCTCACTTCCAAGCCCTTGGAGATCTTTTTAGCACAAGTTGAAAAGCAAAGGTAAAATCCACACAGTCCTTTCTCCTCTCTAGGCAGCCAGGCAACCACTGCAGGCCAATCCCCTAAGCAAGAATGGGTAAGGTAGCCTCCAAAGGAGTTTGTTGATTTGATTACGTCAATTATTTAGATGTGGTATACAGGTAACTTAATCTTCCTGAGTGAAGTTAATTCCAAGTGATTGAGTGAACACATATATACTTAAGACTAACTGAACATGACAATACTTAACGTTGAAACAATACAATTGAAACAATAACCAATGGACATGTGTATATGCAAAAAATAGATTTTATCAAACTTCAATCATAAAGGGAAAATACAATACAAAAAGAATATGTAAAACAAGGATACAGGATGAATATCAGACAATAAATCAAAATCACTGTAAAGCCTGTACAGCGCCTATCCAAAAAATAAAGATGTGAACAATTCTCCTTTGGATAAAGCTGGGAGTCGACGTTTCGGTCTTTATGGATAACTCTTTAAGACCATCATCAGGACGGAGGAAAGTTAATATTGTAACTCCCTATTAAAAATAGAATAAAACAATTTCACTATGGCATGAAAACTAAATTCGATATTCATAGTTGCACTATACACATGGATACAACCAACTAAACATCAGACAAAAGACACGGCTTGTACTGAACTCAATACATAATAACAACAAAAGACATATACACGATATTTACAATGAAGGCAAAGCAACAAGTGATATTCAATTTTTGCATAAAGAAATTATTTACTATGCATTGACTTATTGTGAGATATAATGGTCATTTAGAACTGATTACACCCAAATGTTAGGATGCCTAAACTGTTATAGGAATAACAGAGGCTAAACACTAGTCAGGTATAGCTACATTTACAAGATATTTTCAATGAAGGCAAAACAACAAGTGCTATTCGATTTTTGCATAAAGAAATTATTTACTCCTTTGGAGGCTACCTTACCCATTCTTACTACGTTTTTACCCAAGCCCCCAAAGGTTTATTGGGTTGCTCACTTTATTTACTACAATCCCCTAAGCAGCACTTCATCTTGGGAATAGTCTCTCCTCAGTTTCTTCAGGTTCCTTCTCCTCAGCAGAGGTTTGTTCTTGTCAGTTCCAGGAGTGGTTTAATTTAATGGGCTCAGGGTCCCAATACTTATACCCCAAAATCCTTTGTTCTGTGAGGGGAGAGGGGCCTGTGCCCAGTTCAAGCCAGTTCTGAATCACTCTGTTTATCAGACTTCTCCTTTCCTTTCACAGCACAGGGCAGGCACACCAAACGCCCCACAGGAGGTGGAGCCAACATTGTGGAAGGCAAGTACAGGCCAGGAGCACTTTGTTGACTGTTTTCCTTCTCTTCTTTCAGTGAGCAGGGCAGAGACATCAGACACACCACAGGGGGTGGAGCCAGCATTGTAGAGGGAAGCCCCAGCCCTTTTCAGGTCCCAGGTGAAACTCCTCCCTCCCATCTTGGATGCATATCTCCCTATTCACCACCGGGCAGCCCCAGCCTTTCTCCTGGAATTCCCCAGTCCTTTCACACACAAACCCAGACAAGGAATACACAACCTAGCAGAGGCGGGCTCAAATATTTAGGCAAGCAAATACCTACTTTATAAAAGTGGTATTTGCAAAAGCAGAATATTAAAATAAACTTTACTAAAAGATGTATTTTATTATTCTGAGTCCAGGCATACTAAACTCGAATTTCTACCATGTTCTCTGAATCTGTTAGGATAATAGAACGTAACAATTCTAAAAGTCCATTCTGGCCTGAGGAAAACAGGTAGCCTTGCAATAGTGAAAAACGAAAATGGCTATAATTCACTATTAGGACATGCCACTCACATCAGGGCTTGTCCTACCATATACTTACAATGCACCCTATCCGTGGGCCTACCATAGGGGTGATTAATATGAAGAAAAGGGAAGGTTTGGGGACTGGCAAGTGAGTGCACTTGCCCAGTCAGCATGACAATTCCAGACTGCACACAGGCTCTGCAATGGCAGACCTTAGACATGTTTTACAAGGCCGCTTCTGTGAGTGGCATAACCAATGCTCAAGCCCACTAGCAGCATTTGTATCACAAGCCCTGGGCACACTCAGTGCACTGTACTAGGGTCTGACAGTAAGCCAAACATCCAATCAGAGAACCACTAATCACTACATCAATTTACAGTTGGGAGCACTTGCACTGTGGCACTGGACAGCAGTGGCACAGTGCCCAAAGCATCTAACACCAGAAAACACATGAGGCAACTGCAGAAAATGGAAGGGAGACCCACGCCAATGGTGCCAGGTCTAACAATAACCCATATAACACGATAACATTTTCCCCTTTTGTGAAGTAATAAATTGGGCTCCTTCAGTTATGGTGGTCTTTTTAGTTCTAAGGAAAATATTTATAAACATTCATTGAAATAATACAGTACACTTTTTAGGTAAATACATGTACGTTTCATTGCATATACTTACAAAGTTGCTGTTGATGTCAGTGAAGATGGTGTTGATTATCTTGCAAACTTCTGTTTTCGTTTTCTTGAATATGTTTCTATTGGTAAGAAGAAATATAATGTTAAGATTTTTGTTCTATTAACTTGTAGGTGATGGGGACGTTGTGGATAAGTGTGTTTTTGGGTGGGGATTTTAGGGAATTGTTGATTATAAAATTGAAATATACTTACTTAATTATTAACTTTTTTGTTGATGCAGCAGAAGTAGCTTTTAGTGCTTTTTAGAAGGTATCTGTAGAGGAGATATAAGTTTAAGAGAGATATATTAATGAATTATGTTTTTATATATTTTTTAGTGATGACTATAAGTAGTGTTCTATTCTAACTGGTGTTTGTATGTGTTATGTGAAATAATATTTTATGTGAACTATAATAGTGTGATTTGTAAAATGTTGATGTTTTTGCATGCTTATATGTTATAATAGGATTATATAATATTTATAATGTGTGTAGTGATTGTTTATATTGTGAAAATACGTTTTGGGGTCAAGATATCTTCATTTTAGTTATTTTTAAAATGTCAATATTTGTATAAAATCGATAAAATTGCTGTCTATATTTTAGTATTTGATATTGAGGAAATTTTAATGTTTATTAAAGAAAGTTTGATAATTTATTTAACAATATTTGTGTTTTCGATAATGTTTTATACAATATTTTATATTTACGTTAATATTTTTCCGATATTCGTGTCATTTTTTTAATAAGTATTGGTAGTCGATAATAGTGTCATCGATAATTTTGCACCCATATTTTTGCATTTCAATATTGTGTTTGCCGATATTATGAGTGGCTCATCGGGTGCCTATGTCTGAGTGGGTTTTGTGGGTGGGTCTGTGAGTGTCTGAGTGGGTTTGTGAGTGGGTCCGTGAGTAAGTGAGTATGTCTTTGAGTGGGGGCATGTGCAGTTGAGGCATGTGAAAGTACCTGAAAATTAACCGTTACTTACCTTTTTGAAATGCCCACAAATCTGTTCCTAACAATGAACACATAAATGTGACAATGCTGCCATGCTGGAGGATTATCTGCAATCATAAGTGACCATTACATAATGATGTAAAATATTAATTGTCATCATTCAATAAATGACAGTGTTTATTTTACCGTAATAAATTACCACATGGGTCATACTTGTGGAAGAATTCACGAATTCCCTAAGAGTCTGTTCATTTGCAGATGTACGCAGAATATTCTAGGAGTTCCTAATTATGTAAATATAAACCTTGGCTTTCTACTTTGAAACTAATTTCCCTTCATGTTCTCACACATTTAAAAATGTAGGGGCATATTACCAAGCAATAGCGATAATTATCGCTATTGCTTGGTTAGAGACAAAAAATTACCGCTAAGCTGTGGTGATTTTTATCGCAAATAAACCTTGGTATTACCAAGGTTTATCGCAAATGCAATAAAAATTGGCCGCAATGCATGAATATCGCTGAAAAGTCAGCGATATTCATGCATTAGCGAGCTAATGCTCTTAGCCATGTTATCCACCTCCCATTGGATAACATGGCTAAGAAATGCTCAGGGCAGGTGTTAGCTTTTGGAGATATTCGCACTTAGCGCGAATATCTCCAAAAGTTGGTAATAGGAGATAGCGATGTTAGCGACTGTTTCCAGTCGCTAACATCTTGGCACACCCACTTTGCATGTCATTAGTGATAAATATCACTGACATGCAAAGTGGGGCCCAAGATGGTCGCTATCTCCTACTAGCTGTCGCTAACTGGTGTGCCCCGTAATTCTTATGTATATTACGATCTGCTTTTTTCTTTCTTGTTTACATAATCAGTAATGCACACTCTCATCAGGTCAGGTTTCTTCTGTATTAGAGGTAGCCACGAGACCTCAACAGATGTCAATGTTTTAAAAACCAAAGAAACAGTATTTTACAGAGATGCAATCAAGGCAAAATGGAGCCAAAGCAGTGTCAAACCTATTGTCCTACTCTTATCCCTTGGAAGGAAGTCAAGACATTCTCAAGTATTCTAATTTTAGATTGCACATTTGATTTTTGGCGCTAAGTGGCTGTAGATCAATTATTAGTGTATTGTGTCAACCCATAATAAATGAAGGCATACATGAGCTGAATGAAATGACTTGCACACTAGATCAGTCAGTGTTCTGGGATATCATGAGATGGGAACTAGAAGAAGGATGCCATGCAAATAGTTCTCCGTGGATGGTACGTGAAATGTCTGTGGGCACTTAGAGGTCTCACTCTGAGTAAACCAGGGGTGTTGGCAAATACAATATACTTTATATACAGCAATATTCGGTATCTCAAATAAGTTAGATACACACATGGGGACGTTACTGATATGTCCTATGCACTGTAACAATGTATGAGGCGCTTGCTACAAAAGTTAGCAGAACTGCACCCATTGCACTTAATTAACATGGGAATGTTTTATTTGTTGTTTTTTTACATAACAGAAAAAGAAAAACAGAAAAAGAGAAGTAATACATTCATGCAGTTATGGCAGACATGACGTAATATCCGTAATAGTACAATGTATTTCCAGAGTGTCAGATAGTACTACATAAATAGTTTGTCAATTCCATCAATCGCTCGTTTTTGGAAGTACAGAGCAGAATAGTGTGCATCTTCAGCTTAACAGTCACAGTCCACTTCCTGTCAGGATACGTAGTGCTCCCAATGCCATAGGCATCTATACTACGTAAGTCGTTCATCATCAGACATGCGATGGATGTCAAAACCTCTTACTATGCATTGAGTTAATGAAGGACTAGGGGGCATGTTACCAAGCAATAGCGATAATTATCGCTATTGCTTGGTTAGCGTGAAAACATTAACGCAGAGCTGCGGCGATTTTTATTGCAGATAAACCTTGGTATTACCAAGGTTTATCGCAAATGCGATAAAAATCTTCTGCAATGCATGAATATCGCTGAAAAGTCAGCAATATTCATGCATTAGCGAGCTAATGCTCTTAGCCATGTTATCCACCTACCATTGGATAACATGGCTAAGAACTGCTCAGGGCAGGTGTTAGCTTTTGGAGATATTCGCGCTTAGCGCGAATATCTCCAAAAGTTGGTAATAGGAGATAGCGATGTTAGCGACTGTTTCCAGTCGCTAACATCTTGGCACGCCCACTTTGCATGTCATTAGTGATAAATATCACTGACATGCAAAGTGGGGCCCAAGATGGTCGCTATCTCCTACTAGCTGTCGCTAACTGGTGTTAGCGACAGCTAGGTAATAGGGAGATAATTTAATCTCCGCTTTCTTGGCTTTTAAAGCCAAAAAAGCGGAGATAAACCCCCTTGATAATATGCCCCGTGATGTACTGTGCGACAGCCCAATCACTTTCGTATAAATGACAGTCATTTTACCAATCTCCTGAAACTGTAGCTTATAAAAGATATGCCCTTGGGGGGGGGGACTTTATCATCTTGATGTTTGTGGCAGTAACAATGCGTATTAGTGTACTGCCTCATTACGCAAAGTCGTATCCTGAATCCATTCTTTCCCAGTGACTCTATACCAGTGAATGGTGACTCTACGTGTAGCCAAAATTAGTTCCAATGCCTCAAATCGTCCATTGCTACATGGAAGCATATTAACGAAGCCCGGTATGGTTAACATTGGGTTTATATTGACGCGAGCTCCTATCATTTCTCCCAGAGAGCTCATATCACGGGACAGATCCAGGCGAGTTGCAGGAAACCAGCAATGATGTTCCAAAGTGGGGACAGCTTGCAGATTGGGAGTGGCCTATTTTGTGTTGTTTCACAACCGTGATGAATACCCTATATAATGAAACTAATACTGAAGATTTTATTAGTTTTATATTTTCTAGAACAGAACAGACAAACAGATGTGTACACACTGCTTTGACATCCAATAATATTTATACATTTCAATACTAAAATCAGGTGTTTTCATAAACTTTTCAGCCCTCCATTACCCCCAAAATTCTGTTATTCTTTGGGGACACCCTGCGGCTGCATATATGTTCCTCCAATTAGGGGCACCAGTTCATCGCTGCTCACCATTCAGCCAGTTTCAGGGGTTTGGCCGAGGCCGACTGTTTGCAGGAGGGTGCAGTCTCTCCAGCTCCCTCCCAGGTCATCAAAGATGTCTAGGATCGCTATTCTGGGTGTGGGTTGGCTCCCATGCTCCCTGTACCCTTGACAACAGGCTGACGATCTTCCTCCATTAGAATGCAATAACAAGGGAACTCCAGAGAATGTGAAGAAGTCTCTCTTTTCCTCTGGACAGTGAAAGCAGTGCAGGTTGGGGTATCTGCGTCAACGTCACAGGTGAATAGGTGTAAGATAATACATGTGGAAATAATGAAACTAAATGGTCCAAAGCCTGGAAGAGATGGTCAGTACCCTCTGGGACAAACATTCATCCTTACAGTCTCAGGTGCCAAATGGTCCCACTCATGTCTCTCATCTCGCCTTCAAAGTCTGAAACCAGTCCGGTGTATATATTACCGGGGATTTATACATTAATGACACCCCTTCCTTCCCTATTGGCTCTAGCACGATTTTTGCTTCCAGTGGACTGTATTTTGGTACCACTTATAGGGATTTGCTATGGGACCCAAGAGCATGTTGTAATTGAAGGTAGTGAAATTGGGACCTGTGGAAGACATGTTCCTGTTGTAACTCTAGAAAGGATCTCATTTGTGACTCTTGCCACATGTCCCTGGACTTGAATGTACCTCTAAGGTCCCATGACCCAAATCCCTGCAGGGACACCATGTGCCTCAGCCAATTACAGTGCCACAGGGGGGTTTCCTAAGTGAAACTCCTGTCCCATACTATACATCATGGTACTGATCATGACACAAGCAAGGTCATCCCACTCACCTCGGTAAGAGTGCAGGGAGCAGGGTTTACACACAACAGTCCCAGCCCTGCTTCTTGGCCTATGTGGGCTACCTCCAGACAAAAGAATGGATCAGCCACCCCCATTCATTAATTTATTTACCATCAGGATCTCGGAAGCCTGATAATAGAGACAGATATCTGCCATACTCAAGCCTCCATCTTTAGAGGGCTCTTCACCCATGGAGGAAGGTAGAGATCTTTCCTGAGAAGCCAGTGAACCAGGTCCAGGGGCTGAGAAATGGCAAGTTTTGAAGGATGTAGAGGAATAAGGCTAATGTCATTATCTTGAAGAGGGCCACCCTACCCTGGACATTACTTGTCAGTGTGGTCCATTTGGTGAGGTCAACTGATATGTTAAGCTTTAGGGGCTTAAGGTTCATCGCCCAGGTCAGTTGGGCATCTAATGCGGTGTTGATACTCTAGTAGCGGAAGCTGAGTTAACATATCGGCTTCAGCCATGACCAATCAGTTGTGTCTCTGTCACCCCGAAGGGGAATCAGGATGGATTTGAACCAATTGACAGCCAGTCTGGAGGCGTCCCCAAAGAGGAAAAGCATCTGGATCTGCTGGGGGCCCATGATGGCTGGCTATGAGAGAAATATTAATATATAAACCGCATACAGGGCTATGCAGTCTTCTGTGGCCACCTCAAAGTTAAAGCCCCAAATCTGTGCATTACATTGGACACACATTGCCAGTGGTTTAATGGCCATGGAAATAAGGAGGGGGAGATCTGGCAACTCTGCGTAGCGCCCATGCCTTTATGAAAAGGAGAGGATAGTTTCCCATTGTTTCAAACCTGTGCTGAGTGTACAAAAGGTGGACATGTCTCTTAAGTTTTGTTCCAAAGTCCATTCTTTGTAGGGCATCACTGAGGAACGAACAGTTGACTGAGTAAAAGGCCCTCTGTCTTAGATCTTGGAACCATCCAATCACGCGCTAGGGCCATGTGTGGTTGTGTGGCTACAGTGTCTGGTGCTGTGATGTGGGATGAATCTGCATTGGTTCAGTTGCACCAGGAGCAGCATCAAAGGGAACATCCTGTTAGCGAGGACTTTGGCATAAATATCGAGTTCCACATTAATATGGGCTATCGTTCCATAGTATTCACATTTAGTCGTCTGTTGGCCCTGCTGTGAATGACAACAACCACGGTCTAGCCCAGTTCTGGGAGGAAACAGCCATATTTGTTTGCTTCCTGGTACATGCCTATTAGTGAAGGAATTAAAATCAACTGGGCTCTACTGGAAAGCCATCTGGGCCAAGGTCTTCATTTTAAGGGCTCACCAATATCCTCCTCTGCAATTTATTGTTCTAGTTCCAGCCTATCCTCAGGGCAAAGCTAGGTCAGGGAAAGGTCTGCAATAAGTGGAGCAGAGGTCTTTCTGTCGGGCAGTTACCGAAGCAAATATAGGGGTTGATAGTGATTCTCAAATACATTTGCAATTTCTATTGCTGATTGTGAGTGTCGTGCCATTCTCAGTCATTAGGCTTGTGACCAGGCAGGAGGCATTATGTTGGATGGCCAGCAAGTACAGCAATTTGTTTAATTTGCCCCATCATTCATAGACTCTCCTCTTAGATGCTGGCTGGCTTCACCCAGAGAGAGCTGTCGCAAGAAGGCCCAGGTAACATCCAGCTTGTGGTGCAATGATTCTGTTTGGTGCTTAATGTAGCATGTTTCCAAGGATAGGGTCTGAGTTTCTAGTTCCTTTATTTGGTGGCATTTCTCACATTGCTTGCCTTTTAAATATGGTTTGGTAATGCCTAATATTGTAGCCTTCCCTGCCATCCACAGGGTGTCATAAGAGGCCACCTTACCCCTGTTAAGGTCCAAAAAACGTCACCTCATTTGCCAGGTACTGTGTAAATTGTGTGCCTGCTAGATACCATGCATTGAGGTACCAAAGAGGCAGGGGTGATTTGAGTCCATGGTGCCAAAGCAGAGTATAACTGGAGAATGATCCAAGATGCCCAGGGGTAGAAAATGGGCTCCTGTCAGGGTGAGGTAATTGGCTCGAAGGAGAAGAAGGTCAATGCAAGACAGAGTTTTGTGGGGTGCTGTTGGACTTGGCCCTTAAGGCAGGTTCACCCCTAATCTTTTTGCTTTGGATCTGTGATCTGTGTGGATGATTTTCTGGTCTGTGCGCACTTTTACTCTGTGTCCCAGAGTAAAGTGCGTGCATGTAGTTAAGCTGGCCTGCTCTCCCATAGGGGTGCATGGGGAATGTCTGTGTCCCTAATAGTTCCTGATGTGTGGGGAGTGCATGCTCGAATTTGGTATGTGCGAGTTCGTGGGAATGAATGCTTCCCAATGGTGTATGTGGTATGTGTGTGTCATGAGTAGAAATGCCATTTCTAGGACTTGGCATATTACTGTAAAATATGCCTGCAGTGTGATTGGCTGAAGCTGGCTGGTGAGCCTGGCTCCAGGAAGACTGGATGGGTCTGCCCGGTGGTGAGTGTGAGATTAGCATGCTTGATGGCTTGGGAGGAGTGCCCCTGGTCCCTGATGGGCCTGGACTTTCCCCAGACAATGCTGGCTCCACCCCCTGTAGTGCGACTGATGTCCCTAGCCCTGCCAGTGAATAGAGAGGGTGGTTGAGGTAAACAGAGTACTTCAAAACCAGCTGCAACTGGTTTTTCCCCCACTCTGCACCCTGAGACAAAGGGATTTTGCTGTATAAGAAGGGGCTGTGTCCCCATACAATTTGTCTTTGGTTTTCTTCCAGGATCCTGCCAGAGGGGGCTGCTGCTGCTGCTGGGGCCAAGAGGACCGCCATTTGGCTGTCTCCCTGCCTGGAGACCCAGTGTGCTGGCTCTGGCCCTGCCTTGCCCCTCTGCCTGCCTCCAGACCCTGCTGGAGCTGTTGCTGTGCCAGGAAGCGCTTCTACTGGATTTATAGCGCTAGGAGTGCTTTCCCTGTGCCCCAGCGCTCAATAGCGCTTTGCTTTTATTTTTGGCGCTTGAGAGCGCTGTGCCTCGACCTTCAGCGCTTGGGAGCGCTTTATCGTCATTGCCGGTGCCCACCCGGCATTGGAGCCGATCTGCCGATTTTTCGGCGTAGCGAGTGCCACCTCGCTTTATTTTTAATTTGAGAGCCGGTGCCCACCCGGCATTGCCCCGTTGTTATTTTATTCTTTTACCGAGCTGGAGACCACCCGGCATTGCCCCGTGTTCACCGCTGCAGCCCGGGAACGAGAGAAAGCAGCCGCTGACGTCATCACCCGGCTGCGCTGGGATTGGCCGAGCCCGCCGAGCCTGCCCCTGCGTCATCGAGGCAGCCGAAGGAGCAGGAAGCAGCCTGCCGCATCCTCGGAGGCTCCCGAGTGAGGAGAGGAGCCCCGCGCTGCTGCCGCCAGGAGACCCGGTGAGTGCAGCGGGGCTGAGGGAGAGCGAGGGAAGGGAGGAGGGTGTCGGGCACATTGTCGGTGCCCGCCCCTCCCCTTCCGTGTGCGGGCCGGGCCTTAGAGCGGCCCAAGTGAGGAGAGCCGCCTGAGGCTCTTGGGGGCATTTGTGTTGTTTTCGAGTCCCCCGTGAGGGACCCCAACGAGGCCTACAATTTAGATTGGAGCCCCGAGGCTCCTGGGGGCCATTTGTTCATTTAGAGCCCAAGAGGCTCCACCAGCCTGCATTGGTTCTTGCGAGCCCCGAGAGGCTCAGGGCACTTTCCGTTGTCGAGCCCAAGAGGCTCCCAGCCCCTCATTATTTTTAGAGCAATGATGCTCTAATTTGCGCATTTGCTTTGCGAGCCCTGAGAGGCTCTAGGGGCACACAGGCAGCTAGTTGGTTGTAGCCCCGAGGCTCTCGCACTGTGTCTCCCCACCTTGTTCTTGAGCCCTCCTGGCTCCAATGTTTGCCCAGTTCTGTTTAACAACTGTCCAGCACTTAGTGGACAGTTGCTACGTTTAGGCTTTGTGTTCTGTGCTGCCTGCACAGACCCCCCTGACACTGAGACTCAGGGCATTCCGCCCCTTTCGAGGCCAGTTGGCCTGAGGGACATTTTGAGTGTTGTGATATGTGCACCCCGCGCATTGTGATTTCTGTGTATGTGATTCTTGCACAAAATGTTCTAATCTGCACCTCTGTGTTTTAATATCTGATGTGCAATTGTTGATGTCCCACTTTATGTTTATCCCCTTTGTTAGGTGTGCCCTGCATAGCGGATTGTTGATGTCCCACTTTATGTTTATCCCCTTTGTTAGGTGTGCCCTGCATAGAGGATTGTTGATGTCCCATTTTATGTTTAGGTTTCCTTCCCTTTGCTAAGAGTGAATTGCTTAGGTGTTGGTATTCCTTCCTTAGGTCCTGATGATAGGGTCCTAGTTACCTGCGTGATTTCCTACAGTGTTTTAGGGTTGCTTAGGAGGTCTTTACTCTGTTCCAGTGATTACTGGATGTGTGTTGCATTTACAATTTTGGTGCTAATCATTCAATGTTTATGTCCTAAGTGTGTAGCTACCAGTATTATTTTCTAACAAGTGCCTACCCCTGACAGTGGTCCATGTGGCCCTGTCCTGTACATAATTCCCCTTGTAAATTCTGCCCGTGCCTCTGGCACATTGTACAGTTTGCGTGTGTTATCTAATGTGTTGTTTATTATAATACAAAGGCTATTTTTATATATCCTTGTGTGGAGTCTTTCTTTGTGGTGGCCCTTGAGTGTTGTTGCTGGGGTGCGTGCGCAAATACTTAACTCATACAGCCTCCAAGTTTAGCCTTGTCTGCTTGTGCCACGTTACCTAGAGGGTGAGCGGGGGTTACCTTGGTGTGTGACTCCCTTGCCCTGACCTTAGGAATGGTGATCCCTGACTGACCTTGACGCAAGTCTTGGCCAGCCAGGGTCCCGTTTCTAACAGGTGCTAATAAGTGACCCTAGTTGTGGTGGATGGAGTGCCATTATCACTGCAAATCACATAAGTCCACTCAGTAGCACAGCCCACATTGGTGTCTTCCACCCTCCCTTCTGTGGCCAAAGAAATCCAGATCATGCATCATCAGGGTGCCATTTGGTATCCTCCACTAACTGTGACCCCAATTGGTAACCTCAGTATCTTTTGTCGTAGTACCTCAAGAATAGCCTTGAAGAGCCTGGGAGTGATATAAACACGGAGGACATTAGAGAACTTATGGACAAGAGAGAACTTCCAAGTAGCACTCCACCACTATAAATCTCCTCAGGGTGTCAGGGCAGTTGGAGGAGACTATGAGGGGGAAGTATTGATGCAGGAGGTTTGCCTCCCCTCTAGAGCCTCAGATCTAGCCAGTATGGTAGATCTTATCATAATCAAAATGAACTAGAGAAGGGCATTTAATTCCCATGAAGTGTGAGGATTGCAGAAGGAGGATAGCTGTCAACTGGCACTTTGCAAACTGTAGCATTGCCCCCCATTTAATCCGATCATTCAAACAGTTGACATTCCATATCATAGGGATAATAACACACATATTCACTGTGGGTCAAAAAGCATGAATCGTGAGAAGGGTCACCTAGAGCTGCACAGGTGCAGTGTCTTTTGACATTCTCCAGGGCCTCTACTGT
>NW_028255483.1:0-137755 GCF_964263255.1 Lissotriton vulgaris | reverse complement strand
ACCCCAACCTTACCCCTTTGTAACAAAAAAAAAATAACAATGCACTTTCCTTACAAAAAAACAAATTTCTTACAAAATCTTTGAGATAAACAGGGGTTCCAAAGCCTGCTTCCTTGCAAGAGGTTCTTCAAATGTTCGCTTTTCACAGACAGCACCATTTTTTTGTTCTAAAATGAACTACATGGCTATGATTCCAAATGCGACCATCATTGGTCTTCACAGCATTTTTGAACAATTTTACAACAGACTTAACATCAGTGAACTTAGACCAGTTCAGACAACCCACTGGCGCTTTAATTTTAACTTTGTCTCCAACTCTGAATTCAACAGGTTTAACCAATTTCTGAGAGTCATAATATAGCTTCCTTTTCATTTGTAAGGCCAATTCATTCTCTCTCCACTGACCAATGTCATTGTCCTTAAGACCTTTGTTTAAACACATCCAGCCAGGACAAATGATGGTATTTGCAGATCTTCCTTTGAATAACTCAAAAGGAGTTTTCACCGTAGAGGAGTGGGGAGTAAACCTGTAAGATGAAATCCTATTTTGTAATTCATCCCTCCAATTCAAATTGTTGACTTTGGCGAGTTGAATGCTTTCCTTTATAATTGTACTCAATCTTTCAAAGGCACCATTACTCTCTGGATGACAAAGAGAGATTTTTTTATGTTTAATTCCACACTTTACAAAATATTCCTCCATTTTACCTGAACAAAATTGTGGACCATTATCTGAAAGCAAAGAATTAGGAAAACTTTCACGCTTGAAAATTGCATTAAAAAACTTAATGACAGACTGTGTTGTGATATCACGCACTGAGCTAACTTCAATTCAACGTGAATACAAATCAATTAACACAATTAAGTATGACTTTTGATGTTCACCATGAAAAGGACCAACAATATCAATTGCAACTTCATCTCATGGACAGAAGGGTAATCTCCTACAAATAACTGGAGATTGTCTGGTCTTTAGAATTTTGTCGCTCAAAGAGCAAGGTACACAATCACGCACCACCCGTTCCACCATGAGATCTAAACCCGGCCACTAAAAATCCTGTCTAATCCTTTCTTTTGTTTTACAAATAACCATGTGTCCTTCATGAGCCATTTTAATAATATTTGTACCTCAGACTCTCCGGAGGAACTAACCTTGTCCCTCTTGTTAGAATGTCATTATAAATTGCTAACTCATCACACACCAAAGACCAAGGTTTATCAAGCCTGCTACCTCTATCTTGTGAAATCATCTCTATGACTTTCAGCATTCCAGGATCTTTTTCTATCTCTCCCTTCCATTCATCCTCTTTTATAGCCCCTAATAATAATAATGTTACTTTATTTTATTTTGTAAAAATCATAAAAGGGTGGATCTTACCACCATGCGATGAACATCAACATCTTTGAATCAACGTAAAAACAACATAAAATGGCACAATAGAATGACTCAGATCATTAGCTACATTGCACAAATATACAACAAAATATAAAAGTAGTATTAAAAAACCCAGAGGTATGCCTCTGTGAAGGAGTTACTGTCTCATTAAAACATCTAGACCAACAAATGAATACTGTGGCAGAGGATACAAAGTGCTTAGGGGGTTGTATTTAACTAAGTATAACTGTCACATGGTCAGACTGATAAAGTGCATTTACAGGGAGAATGGGGAGGAAAATGTCTATTAAGAAAATAGGAGAGAGTCTAGGACCGGCCGCGGCGAGACCATGAAGCCCAGATCATCTTTCATTGCTGTATTTTTTCTAGCTCTTGGGCAGCGAAAGCCAGGAATTTTATCGTTTTGCAGGAAAGTTGTATCGAAGACCCGCAAAGGCATTTTATCACCGCCGCCCTGCAGGTCCTCACTTGAGCTTATCTTAAGTGTGATTTCAACAAGGTCTTCCTTAAGTTTAGTAATGCCGGGCAAATACATTGTAGGTGCAGTAGCGATTCATCACCCTTCTCGCAAAGGTGGCAGTTTGAAGTTGGCCAGGTCCGTAGCCATCTGGGGGTAAGGTCTTTACTCATGAAACGACCCAGCCTCAGGAGGCTTAGTTTCCTCTTGTAGTGGTCCCTAAAACATTCTTGCAAGTAAGGTTGTTGCATCAGTTGGTTATATGTTGGCATCACAATCCAAGCGTGGCTTTTGTCAGCCACTAAGCCTTTATCCATTTGCAGCGATGCTTGTTTAACAGCTATCTTGGTGATCTGTGTAAAAGCGTTGTAAGACATTGGTGAAAGCCAAGCTTCTTCCAGATTTAGTGATAGAAGCGCTTGCCTAACAGACTTACATGAGGAGTTGGAGTGCCTAGCCTGTTTTTTGACTTCTTCCCAGCAGAGGTGGGCAAGTGTGTTTTCTTCGGCATCCCTCATACGCCAATAGCATTTGGCCAGGACCCCTTGTCTTGCCGGAATCTGATTTGTTAACCCATATTCCAGACGTATTAAAGCTTGTGAAATATGTAGCGAAATCGGGAAGAGGTTTTTGAACAATCTTGATTGGGCAAGATTTAGCATTGTAGAGTCCGTGGTAGCCATCAATTCCGCCATATGTGAGCGAGGGCAGAAATTTTGCTGCTACGACCTTTAGCACGTGACCTGTTGAGCTTCCACTTAAATGTTTTTGTACTGTTTTGAAAGCAAATTGAAGTTGTTTGGCTTTTGATTTCTCGAGGTCTAACTGGTATTTGTACTTTAGATGATGGTCTAGTAATATCCCCAAGTATTTGTATTTATCTACCAGGGTTAAGGGGCAAGAATTTAACCTTTAAAGAAATTTAGGTCATTTTTTTCTGGAGCTGGAGAAACATAGAATGTTTGATTTTTTGAGATTTAATGTATGTTGTGCATTGGAAATGTACAGCGCAAGTTTACAAATCAACCGTTGTAAGCCACGCGGGGTTTGTGAGAGGAGCACAATGTCGTCTGCGTATTGCAGACTCGCAATAGGTGTTTGTCCCAATTTCGGTGTATCTCCCTGGGTTGTGCGTAATTCTCGCTCTAGGTCAGCGGTGTATATGTTAAATAGGCTAGGGGCCAAAACGCATCCTTGCTTTAGCCAGTTAAGTGTTTGAAATTTCTTTGTTAGGCATCGTCCATCTCCTTTTTTTATTTGAACCCAGGTATGCGAATATAAATGTATTATTGCTCCCAGTAAATTAGGAGGGGCATCCCAAGCTTTCATTTTTGCCCAAAGTTTAGATCTTGGCACTTTGTCGAAAGCCGCTTTCAAGTCTAAAAAACATGTATATAGAGTGGTGGAGTTATCAATTGCCTTTTTAGCAAGGAGAGTTAACGCTGGTAGATTTGTTAGGGTGCCCATGCCGGCCCAGAAGCCTGTTTGTGTCAATGGAATTAAGTTTTTACTGTCGACCCAAGACTCCAGGTCTGCCAATAGATTGGATGCATAAATCTTGGCCTCAACATCGATTAGGGCTATCAACCTATAATTGTTGGGGTCTGAGCGAGTACCTGATTTAAAAATTGGTTGTAGAATACTGCCCCTCCAAGAGTCTGGAATATTCCCTGTCCTTAGGCTGTTACAGAACAAGGGGGATAGGTGACTAGCCCAAAATGTAGGATCTTGCCTGAAAAGAGCGTTGGGTAGGCCGTTTGGTCCGGGGGCCCCATCTGCTCTCAGATGGTTTATAGTCCTTAAAACCTGCTTTGATGTAATCTGACGTAATTCTCCTATGTGGTCCGAAACAGGTGGCTTGCAGGAGGGTTCCCCCACTTCTACCTTTGTTCTCAGACTTGGGGTTGAAATAAACTCTATTGGGGTTGCGGATGAGTTATCAGCAGATGTTTTTTGTGGGAAGTTGAATGTTAAATCAATATGTTCGCCCCAAATCTGGTCTGTCATGTCCGAATTGAACTGACGACGTTTGCCATTTAGCATAAAATTAATTTTGGCCCAGAAATCTTTAGAGTTCCGCTGTTTGGTAGCATGGAGTATGGTGCACTCCAGTTTTTCCTTATACTTTTGCCTGGCAGCTTTGGTCTCACGTTTTAGCTCCTTTTTTAAATGTTCTATTGTTATAAGAGTTTGTTGTGATAGTTGGGGATCCTTTTTTCGTGCAGACCTCAGATATGAATTGAGTTGCTTTTTTAATAATCACAATTTTGGCGTGTAACATTTCCCTCCTCCATTTCTTGTTATTTTGTGTCCTCTGTACTCGATTTTGTATTTTTTATTGATGTTAACTACAAAGGACTACCAGGTCGTTACTATGTCTTTTGGTTCTTCTGATGGTGAAAGCAGTGAACGACAAGTCTCCATTAAATTTGAAATGTTGTCTTGATTCCAATTTAATCTTTGCAAGTTGAAAAGTTGGGTGTTCAATGTTAGAGGATGCGCTTGCTCGTACTTGATTGGTTTAATTGATAATGTGAATATCTGCGGGTAGTGATCGCTTTAACCTGTCCCAGAATATGGAAGTCTTTGATGTGAGGAAATAGATCGGGGTCTGCCAAGGCGTAGTCTATTGTTGAGCCTGTGTTTATAGTAACTTTCGTAAGGGCGGCTGGACTGCCTAAGGGACCCCTTCCGTTTAATGTATACAAGAAGAGGGCTTCTAATTCTGCTGCGCATTTCCTCCCCATTGCGTCTTGTCTACTTTGATTGCCCTGTCCTGGCTCAATAAAGGTCGGTAGGGTTCCCTCCTGCCCTTGAATTAAGTTCATATTAAAATCTCCAGTTATCAGCATGTTGTCGCTTGGGTAAGTAGATTTCAGTCTTGTAATTGCAGATATAAGTTGCTTAATCCTTTTCCCTTTCTGTTTTACGCCTGGGTGCATATATAAGTTTAAGATCAATATACCAACAGTGGGAGAAATCTCAATTTTGATGCATTGCATCCATGTGGAATCTAGTTCGATGCAAATCTCTCTCCAAAGGGAATCGGTGGATATGAAGATTGATAGACCTCCCTTAGCCCTACCGGGCTGTGCCCCCTTATGTGCTGGTATAAAATATTCTTTATATCCCACAAGAGGATTATGTTATGTTGAGTGATGAACTCAATGAAATCGTCTTCCTCCAGCTTCGAGTTTAATCCATTGATGTTCCATGAACAAATCTTGCAGCCCTGCTTTTTTCCCGCTGTTGGTCTTCCGTTAATTCATTCTCCACTCCTCTGGATTGATACCAGGGGGGGCTTGTTGATGCCTCTCAGATGTGACCGCTTCCTGGTGGGCAAAAGTGATTGTGATTTGCCTAGGAGGGTGACCTTCTTCTGCGATGTGGCTACTTTGTTCTGGGCCTTTCGCGCTTTTTAAAAGGCTCCGTTTGGGGTTTTGTTTCTGCAGCGGACTGGGATATCGTGCAGGCTCCACCTTTTTTAACTCTATGCCCCATAACGCAAATTCCTCCCTATACATCAGGTTTAGGTCTGCAAAGTTATACTCGGTCCATGTTATGATCGTGGAATCGGGGCCCGATTGGTGAGGTTTTGGTTTAAATTCAATTGACTCTAGATCTCCTGATTTTAAATGGCGCAAGACTGGTAATTCTTCAAAGAGTTTTAAAATGGACCCTCTGTTCAAGATGTCATGTGGCCCTCTTGAGCAGTATTGCAGAATAAATTTGACTTTTTTGCTTAGGATGTTTCGTATTTGAACTTTTTGTCTTTTGCTCTCTCCGACGCTTGAAAAGGGTGTTCCTACTCGGTTGGCCTCTAAATCAAGGATGGCCGAGTCAGTTAGATGTTGAAAGCCTTTTGTCACATGACCGCTTGAGTTTATGACAGTTGGTGCTTGCGTTTCTTCACTCATCTTAGGGCATTTCTTTCTTTTGTTACGCTTTGCTGATTTATCTATCTCATCTTGGCTATTGTTTGAGGTCTCTTGCAGGATGGCAGTGCTAGTGTTTGCTTTGTTACCGAACTCAGTGTCTATGTTTTTTTATGACTTGGAACTTAATATTTTGGGTACTACTTTTCCTCCTGGACGATTGAATATGCTGTACACTTTCCTTACTTGCTGCGTTGTATTAGTACGTTCATTTGAACTGTCTGAGGTAGTGGATACCTTTGTTGGGGAGTTGACAGATGGAGTTGGCTCAGGCTCTGACGTTATTTTGTTTTGAGAAGGGTCACCCTCAGTCCATACTTTATTTTTGGAGTCGTTGAAGACGGGGATTATTCTTTGAGGGTGATATGATGGCGCTCCTATATAGTGTGATTTAGTTTTTCTTGCCTTTCTCAGGCGCTTCCTTTCTCTCTTTGTAAGAGAGATTGGCAATTTTTTTTGTTTGGGGCTTATTTGGCCATTTGTTGGGGGAGCCTGGTTTTGTGGGGCTTCTTCTCGCATGTCAGACTGATCTTGTTCATCTGTGTTTGCTAAAATCACGATGTCTACTGAAGTGGGAGAGTGGAATTTGTCTGAGATTCCTAGGTTTATTTCACTACTCCATGCATCGAGTATCCTGCCTGACCCTCCTTGTCGTCTTGTTGAGCTTTTGCTGGGCTGGTGGTTATCTTGGTCTCATTAAATGGTTCCTTGACAACCCCCAGTATCTGTGCCATCAACATGGGTACAGTTGCCAGTTTGTCAATTATTTGGGAACAGTGACAAGAATGAAAGGTGGTGTCCTTGTTGAGTTGCACCTTCGTTATCATCCTGTTAAGGTCCTGTAGGTTTGATTCTATCCCCTGGACGTGGGTGGCCAAGACGTTAAGCAATTCGACTTGCGTATCTAGTTTGTCTGCATGGTAGGACATTGCTCTGCCTATGGAGTCCATGGTGTTCAAAAGTTGCGGCCATATGGTGGCCGTTCGAGTACTTCCCGTTGTTTCCCCCTGCGTGTCAGTTGATAGGGGTGCAAATTCAAGATGCTCAGGATAATCAATGGGGGTATGGTGCACATGCCATTTATCGCGCCTCTGAGGTGTCCTGTTTTGAAAGCCCTCTTCCTTTCCGGGGCTTGTCTCATTTGTTGCTGGAGGCTGACACATGCTTTGATTGATTTTTGCTGGTTTATTTACTATTTAATTTATTTCTTGTAACTTGGGAATTTTAATTTCTTCGGTTTCTTCGTATTCTGGCCCTACGAAGAGGAACCTTCGGTTTCCAGCCTTGTTGGCTTGTTCCGGGGTAAATTGGCCTCTCATTAGCCTGGGAAAGTACACCATTGATGGTGGGCTCGTTTCTTAATTGAGATTTTGATTGAACAAAGAGCCTCCTTCTGTTGCTTTAAGTGTCGTTCTCTGAGCTGTCCAAGAGCTCTGCTGCAGAAAAACTGAATTGTTACTTATATCAGGAACCTGATGGACTTGGGCACAAATCATTTGGGGATTGATTGCTTGTTGAGCTTTGGTTGTGCCGAGGGTAAGTCTGATCCTTTTGTTGGTCGCGAGCTGCTCGAGTCGTCTAACACAGGGAGACCTGAGTCCCCGCCCCCTGGGTTCCCTCTTGCTTTTGTTTTGAGGGAATTACTGGGCTTGCTTTGGCTCCTTAGTTTGAGCAAGGAAGATTTCAATTTATCGCTGTTATTTGTGGCCTTCATGGGGGTATTGTGTGTATTAATGTTGGAGTTAAAGCTAGCATAATTTTCTGGGTGTTCTTTACCGCTCCCTGTGGAGAGCCTATGGCATACTTTGAGGAAATCGGTGATTAGCGCCCGTTTACTGGCTTTGTAGTCTAGGCCTTGTGCATTGTAAACCAGGGAGGCCATTGCAACATTATCGTTTTCCCCCTTGATGTTTCTTGCGGGACTGCATTCTATGGAGTCCCTGTGAAAGTCCTTTGCAACAGGGGCTGGGCTCTGTGACCCTTGTTCGGTGTAGTCCTGAGGGTCTCTATGTGCATCTGAGCTGTTGTGTGACTCTTTCAAAGATGTTGACTTTTGGAGGTTCTTACCCCTGCCCGTAGGTACTCCTTCAACTGCCTCTTTGTTTTTGCTCTGTGGGTCCACTTTTCCCTTTTTTGTCTTCCCCTGTGGTTTCTCCTGTGGTTTCTCTTCGCCACCTCGAGGCTTCCCTGATCTCATAATCAAAAATGCTTGGGATTAACTCTTGCCAGCCAATGAAGTTATTGCTGAAGGGTTCCCGGTTATCTCTTTTAATCTACAAAGTTCTAGAGAGAGTATTTCCTGGTTGAAGCTGTGGTTGAGGCCGAACCTGTCCAGCCTCGGCTGCTCTGTGCTCTGGCCCCTCTGTACTTCGATCCCCGGCTGCTTACACTTGCCCCAGGGCTTATAACAGGCCTACAAGAAAGAATAACTCGCAGTGACCGGCAGCGGTCGGCAATAGCCAACAGCAACAATCAGCATTCAGCAGCTAAACTCTCCTTAAAAGACACCCTTTAGAACTTTCCCAAACAGGTTCAAAAGTGGATGCCTTGTGTGTTTTGCCGAGTGGGACTTCTGGTCCTTTTGTTGGTCCGGGTCGCGTTTTGTCAAGAGCTGAGAGAGTTAGGGGTTGAGAGCTCTCACTGCTTCAGGGGCTGCTCCTTTTCCCCCAGACCTCTTCCGCTTTGGGGGGATGCCCTTCGCTCTTCACCCCCACCTCACCCCTGCCTTGGGCTACTCCAGAAGGCAGAGCGTAGATACCTCCGTTACCCTGCACACTGCAGCGGCTCACCTCCCAGGCCTTCCAAGCCTGTCTGTCCGTCACCAGTCCTGCTCCGAGTACCAGAAAAACCGCCAAACCCGCCTGTCGATCAAAGACGGTATGGCGGCGCTGCAGGGGCGGTGCTGCAGGGATGCGGCTGTGGTCGATACCTGGAGTCAGCAGCCATCAGGGAAAGCAGGAAAGGCCGTGGCAGAGAAAAGTGGTGGCAGAGATCTGAGATCGACAATCGACAATCGGCAAACTTGAAAAGCCCCTAAAGTGATTTCACACACCTACTCCTTCTCCTCAAAATCATCCATAAAATCATCATCTCCCTTTAAGTCTTCAGCTCCCACACAGCCTACTAAATGTGAGAGACAATCTGCTGAAACATTTGTAGCTCCAGGAATATATTCCATTCAAAATTCAAAATCTTGAAGAGCGATCACCCACCTTCTGATCCTAGAAGAAATAGAGTCGAAACCCTTCTTCTAATAAATGTCTTTAAGAGGTTTATGATCAGATCTAACGATGAATCGAGTATACCACGCAAATTTCTCAAACGTATTCAAAGCTCAATGATTGAGCAGTTCACCTCAGCACCTCTTGAACATCTTGAAGTACAAGTAACCAATATCTCTTAATTATCTTTTTCCTGAATCAACAAAGCTCCTAGACCTTTTTTACTCGCATCAGTTACAATGTAAGTCAGATCACCAAGTTTGAAAGCCTGTGAATCTGGCACATTCCTGAATTCAAACGTAACTTTTGCAAACTCTTCTTTGCACACTTCATCCCACACAAACTCACATTTTATACCCAATCAACTTCTTAAATGACAAGTTTTATCCGCGAAATTCCTTATAAACTTGGTGTAAAACTCAGCCATTCCCAAGAATGACGCAAGCTCTTCCTTTGAACACAGTTCTTTTAAATTCTCAATGGTATCTATCAATTCTTCCTTCGGCTTCACACCACACCCAGATATGTGATGACCCAGATAATCAACTTCAGTGACCCCAAATCTACAGTTGTGAAAACGTAAAGTCAGCTTTAAGCAATCTCCCCAGCACTTTCTCCACCCTACCATCATGTTCCTCAATGCTCTTACCATAAATTAAAAGATCATCCTGATAACACCTGACCCCCGAGATTCCCTTGACCACATCACTCATAATTCTTTGAAACATGGAGGCCACTGAAACCAACCCGAAATGCATTCTCAAAAACTTGAACGCACCCATAGGCGTAATAAAAGCAGTAAGCTCCCGAGAAACCTTACCTATAGGCACTTAGTGATATGCTTAAGCCAAGTTGAGTGTAGTGAAAAAACATGCACCATCCAGGTTCGGCACCATCTCATCTATGTTTGATAATGGGAACTTGTTCACAACAACCTCCTTATTCAATGCACATAGATCAACACGTAAACAAATCTCATTATTACTCTTTCTCGCTACCACAATGGAAGCCAACCACTCTGTCGCTTCTACAGGCTCAATCACACCAGATTCAAGTAGCCTGTTAATCTCCTTTTGTACAGAATCCTGAACACTCAGTGGAATCCTACTGATCTTTGCTGCATTTCACCTTGCACCCAATTTCAGCTTAATTCTGTGGGTATATCTCTTCAAACGCCCCAACCTATCCTTGAACAATTCTTCAAACTTCTTCACATATTTATTTTTTCCATTCACAACATACTGTACTTGCACAGGTGGATTTCCATTTGGATTTAGTATGATTCCAAGGCAAGCCTGGTGTGTCAAACTCAGTAAGTTATCCCCCTTCTCTGCAACATAGATTTTTGCATCATTAAATCTCTTATTGCACTTCACACATGCCTGGAAATAACCCTACAATCCTATTGGTGTTACTCCATAACCAGTTGGTCTTACATCCGATTTGGTGAGAAGCTTAACCTCATCTTTAAACTCTTTTTCATACACATCTTTTGAAATTAACGTGAGGTGTGAGCAACAGTCAAATTTGATTTTTATCCTCACATTTTCTACATTTACCCACTCAGAAGGATGTTCTACACCACACTCATTCACTTGAAAACTTACTTATTTCACCTCATTCCTGCCATCTTTTTTGTTGTGAAAACGGCAGTTCTTTAAAAAGTGATCCCTTTTTTCACAGTAACTACACACCACTCTGAGAGCAGGACAAGAAGTTACATTGGCTTTCTGACCCACTTTACTACAATGATAACATGTCCCTTGAAAGACTACAACACTATTCTTTCCTTCATCCCCACTCCTGTTTTTCTTCTCATCCTCTGCAAACTTGTTACTAGTTATGTCAGACTAGTGTATTGCTTGACACACAACTTCTACTTTTTCTGCAGGATTACCTGTTTTCCCTGCCTTACTCACTCACAAATGCCAACATGTTTTCAACACGCTTTGCAATAACCATTACTTCATCCAATGGTGGTTCGTCTTTTAACTAAAATTCCTCTCTAATCTTGTCACTGCAAAAAATTAACACCAATTGGTCATGTATTCTCTTTTCCAATAGTTCCCCAAATTTCCATCTTGAGGCTAAATTCCTGGGAGCAGTCACATATTCCTCAATAGTTTCCTCTTTACCTTTTTGCCTTAATCCAAAATAATAAGGTTCCATGATAGTACTCACTTTTGATAATAATGTATATCTAACTGCTTTAGACATACTTCATACTCATTTAATTCTCTTTGACTCACTGTGCTTAATTGAGGCAAATTCTCCAGCACCTCCTGAGCTCCAACACCTAAACAATGAAGCCAAAGTGCCTGATTTACTCACTAGAGTGGGAATAGCAATATTTACCCCTAGGCTATCCAATGCTTTCCCTACTGTTGCACTCTCTGGAGTAGGAATAGTAATTTTTACCCCTACGCTATCCAACGTTTTCCCTACTGTTGCACTCTCTGGAGTGGGAATAGTAATTTTAACCCCTACGCTATCCAACGCTTTCCCCACTGTTGCACTCTCTGGAGTGGGAATAGTCATTTTTACCCCTACGCTATCCAACGCTTTCTCTACTGTTGCACTCTCTGGAGTGGGAATAGTAATTTTTACCCCTTCGCTATCCAACGCTTTCCCTACTGTTGCACTCTCTGGAGTGGGAATAGTAATTTTTACCTCTACGTTATCCAAAGCTTTCCCTACTGTTGCACTCTCTGGAGTGAGAATAGTAATTTTTACCCCTACGCTATCCAACGTTTTCCCTACTGTTGCACTCTCTGGAGTGAGAATAGTAATTTTTACCCCTACGCTATCCAACGTTTTCCCTACTGTTGCACTCTCTGGAGTGGGAATAGTCATTTTTACCCCTACGCTATCCAACGCTTTCCCTACTGTTGCACTCTCTGGAGTGGGAATAGTAATTTTTACCCCTAGGCTATCCAAAGCTTTCCCTATTGTTGTACTCTCTGGAGTGGGAATAGTAATTTTTACCCTCTCGCTAGCCAACGCTTTCCCTACTGTTGCACTCACTGGGGTGGTAATAGTAATTTTTACCCTCCCGTTATCCAACGCTTTCCCTACTGTTGCACTCACTGGAGTGAGAATAGTAATTTTTACCCCTACACTATCCAACGCTTTCCCTACTGTTGCACTCACTGGAGTGGGAATAGTAATTTTTACCCCTACACTATCCAACGCTTTCCCTAATGTTGCACTCACTGGAGTGGTAATAGTAAATTGAACCCTCCCGCTATCCTACAGTAAAAATATTGTATATTTTTTATTAATATTATGTAAATATATATATATATATATATATATTACCTACTGGCGGTCGCCAGTAGGTAGTTATAGTTAGGATTTTTTTCAATGTTAAATCTCAAAATTCTATTTGGAATAACTTTGGCACCGGTTGACGAATCTGCCTGAAAATTTCCTGAAAATGGCCTCGTCGAGTTCCGGTCCTTCCTTGAAAGTTTGGGGGGGATACGTCAAGCGGGGGCCGAGATAAAAGGGGGGTCCCAAAACCCGTTTTCCCCATGTTAATTTCCATAGGGCGGTCGATTTCACTTTTAGCCCGAACGGCTGAATGGATTTCCACCAAACTTGGCAAAATTGTAGGGACTGGTAGCCCGATGTGCCTTTGCTATGTCTCAAGATATGTGCTGCAGTGGATTTTGAGTAATTTAGGTTCAAAAAAATATATATATCTATAGGCGCTCTCCGGTGCGCGCACCGGAGAGCGCTCCAGGCGCGCCACGCGACTTGCGCGCAGAAAGCTGATTGGCTCTCAGTTGTCTGTAAACATTCTAAACAGTCCGGAGCGGCCGCCATCTTGTGTCTCGGTAGGATCGAGACACGAGAGGTGGGCAAAACAAAGAGGGAAATGACCATAAGGGGGCAGGGTAGCCCCCCCCTTGAGCCCCTAGGTTTGATGTGGGTGCTATAAAAGGGCCCCGCGGGGCATTTAAAATATTTTTTTTTTTTCGTTTTGCGCGGGGGAAGCGCCCGGTACGCGCACCAGGTAGCGCACCGGGGAGCGTAAAATGAAGGAAAAAGATGACAGAGTTTTTAAAAAATGAAGTTTTTATTTAGAAATTGGAGGTAGTTCTAAAAAGAACTTTTTTTTTTCTTCTTTTTGTTGTTTTATATTTTTTTGTGTTTTTTGAACTTTTTGAACTTTTTTTGGTTTTTCAAAACAGTTTTATATTTTTTTTGTATTTTTTAAGGGGGAGAAACAAAAAAAGGGAATTGAAACTGGCTCAACTGGAGCAAAAAAATAAAAAACCCAAAAAATTACATCTTTTTGGGGCACTTGTGATTATCACCTGCAAGGACGATGAGCTTAACGCTTTTTTCACCATAGGCGATAAGCTTGCCACATGCAGAACAAGTGATTTTAAAATCAGCAAATCTTGGCTGAATGCAAGGCATCATCTCGGATGTTTCTGGTCCCGATGAAGTGGGTTGGTTTGTTTGGGAGGTGGTCCTTGACGACTGGGGGAGGTTACTGGCCAGTTCCCTGAACTCAGCACGAGAGTAGTTGTTTGGGTGCTTTCTGGTCATATGACGAATCATGGTATAGTTACCAAATGAATATTTTTTGTTTGGGTTGCCCCGTGAAAGTTCATCATTGCAGATTAGGCAAGTTACCTTGGGCGCATTCACTTTTTTCTTGCCCTCTGGGATTGAAAAAAACTCCCATACAATAAGTGGCTTGGGTTTGTATGGGGTATTTTCTTCAGGCAGCCATCTTCTCCTCCCCTCCTCCTCTTCCTCTTCCTCCTCCTCCTGTTCTTGACCACCAATATAATCTTGAGGTGGTCCTCTTGGTGGTTGTGGTGGTGGTGGTGGGGCAGATGCACCAGCTGCTGCTGCTACTGAAGCCATTATTAATATCAAAAAGGTACAGAGATGTACAAACAGGTCTTCCTCAGTCAAAGGACAAAGTCAGAATAAGGAAAAAAGGTGGGGTCTTTCATCATTTAGAAAAAAAACTGTCCTGAACCAATGAGAAGTGTTATTTTCAGGTCACAAGACCAGGGGCTTCATCATTATGAAACTAAAACTGTTATGAACCAATGAAAAGTGTTATTTTCAGGTCACATGACCCGACGCGCTTACGCTACGCGCCCCGGGGCGCGCCCGGGGCCGCTTTGGGTCGCGTAGCGTAAGCGCGTCGGATGTTTACGTTGCGCGATCGTATTCGTTCGAGTACTTCCGGGTGCGCTTACGCCGTGCGTATCACGCGGACGCGGCTACGCGATACGTCATGATCATGTTTTCGTTCACGATATCGGCGCTTACGGGACGCTCCTCGGAGCGCGCCCGGGGGCGCTTTATAAAAGTACGCTTTTCGGGGCGCTCCCCGGGAAGCGCACCGGGAGCACTCCAAAGCAAAAAATAAAAAAATAAAAAATGGAAAAAATTGTAGGGACTGGTAGCCCTATTCTTAAGTGGTTTTTACGAAAATTAACTTTGATAAAATATATATTGTGCTACATTGGGCTATATATATATGCAAAAATGCCAAAATGTAACCCAAATGTAGTCCAATGTAGCCCAATGTAGCCCAAAGATGGCCACCAGAGACCAAAAAATGTAAATGTAGCCCAAATTTCAACTAGATGTAGCCCAACTGTAGCCCAATGACAGAATGTACCAGAGTGTTCTAAAGAACAACTAGAGTGCTAACAGTCTTATTTATAAAGTGAGACTTATAGTTAGGAATTAGCATTAAAAAAACCTATGAAATTCACTGAAAAAACCATAGGTTTCACACCAGTTATAGTTAGGAATTAGCATTTAAAAAACCTATGAAATTCACTGAAAAAACCATAGGTTTCACACCGGTTATAGTTAGGAATTAGCATTTAAAAAACCTATTAAATTCACTGAAAAAAACATAGGTTTCACACCAGTTATAGTTAGCTGGAAATTTTACTGATATAAAACCATTGAAATTCCCACGTTATAGTTAGTCGGACTCACTATAACTTGCGCGTGCAATGCACTGCTGATGACATCACATATTACATCACTCATGACATGGTCAGTGACATCACTCATGACATCACTGATGACATCGTCCAGTGAATGTGTGTCTTTCTGAAAAATAAATATATTTTATATATGTATATGTTAAGATCGATGGAAGAATAAATGTTTAAATAACTGTCTAAATGGATGTTTTTTTTAAAAAAAATTGATTGGTTAACTGGCTTATTAAGTGTATGGATGGATTCAAATATAAAAAACCACCGTGGGCTGGGGAACACTTCAGGAAAAGACATCATGCGCTGTGTTACCTCTCCACATGCCCTTCCTGCCCCTTCGCGTGCCTCCTAGCAGGACGTGGCACGGGTCCATAAACGTCATGGCAGGGCTTCTCTCCGACCGAGGCTGGCCGGTTTAAATCCAAAAGAAAGTTGCCCAATTTAGAGAAGCCACTAACAGGAAGGTTTCAAACTGCTTTTAATGGAGCAGGCTTGCAGAATGCTGTACAAAAAGGTTTCACCCCAAAGTTCAAAGTGCCTGACGCGTTTCGTGCGGGGTCGCACTTCTTCAGAGGCATCACTCATGGTCTGCTGTTAGCTTGCATCTTGTTTAAATGACTGTGTCCACGTGCATATAGGGCGTAGGCACACCCCGAGCATTATGGTCTGCGTAGTCCTTATGTTCCAACTTCAGTGAGTAGCTTGCAGCAGAGAAATGGATTCAAATATAAAAAACAACCGTGGGCTGGGGAACACTTCAGGAAAAGACATCATGCGCTGTGTTACCTCTCCACATGCCCTTCCTGCCCCTTCGCGTGCCTCCTAGCAGGACGTGGCACGGGTCCATAAACGTCATGGCAGGGCTTCTCTCCGACCGAGGCTGGCCGGTTTAAATCCAAAAGAAAGTTGCCCAATTTAGAGAAGCCACTAACAGGAAGGTTTCAAACTGCTTTTAATGGAGCAGGCTTGCAGAATGCTGTACAAAAAGGTTTCACCCCAAAGTTCAAAGTGCCTGACGCGTTTCGTGCGGGGTCGCACTTCTTCAGAGGCATCACTCATGGTCTGCTGTTAGCTTGCATCTTGTTTAAATGACTGTGACCACGTGCATATAGGGCGTAGGCACACCCCGAGCATTATGGTCTGCGTAGTCCTTATGTTCCAACTTCAGTGAGTAGCTTGCAGCAGAGAAATGGATTCAAATATAAAAAACCACCGTGGGCTGGGGAACACTTCAGGAAAAGACATCATGGGCTGTGTTACCTCTCCACATGCCCTTCCTGCCCCTTCGCGTGCCTCCTAGCAGGACGTGGCACGGGTCCATAAATGTCATGGCAGGGCTTCTCTCCGACCGAGGCTGGCCGGTTTAAATCCAAAAGAAAGTTGCCCAGTTTAGAGAAGCCACTAACAGGAAGGTTTCAAACTGCTTTTAATGGAGCAGGCTTGCAGAATGCTGTACAAAAAGGTTTCACCCCAAAGTTCAAAGTGCCTGACGCGTTTCGTGCGGGGTCGCACTTCTTCAGAGGCATCACTCATGGTCTGCTGTTAGCTTGCATCTTGTTTAAATGACTGTGACCACGTGCATATAGGGCGTAGGCACACCCCGAGCATTATGGTCTGCGTAGTCCTTATGTTCCAACTTCAGTGAGTAGCTTGCAGCAGAGAAATGGATTCAAATATAAAAAACCACTGTGGGCTGGGGAACACTTCAGGAAAAGACATCATGCGCTGTGTTACCTCTCCACATGCCCTTCCTGCCCCTTCGCGTGCCTCCTAGCAGGACGTGGCACGGGTCCATAAACGTCATGGCAGGGCTTCTCTCCGACCGAGGCTGGCCGGTTTAAATCCAAAAGAAAGTTGCCCAATTTAGAGAAGCCACTAACAGGAAGGTTTCAAACTGCTTTTAATGGAGCAGGCTTGCAGAATGCTGTACAAAAAGGTTTCACCCCAAAGTTCAAAGTGCCTGACGCGTTTCGTGCGGGGTCGCACTTCTTCAGAGGCATCACTCATGGTCTGCTGTTAGCTTGCATCTTGTTTAAATGACTGTGACCACGTGCATATAGGGCGTAGGCACACCCCGAGCATTATGGTCTGCGTAGTCCTTATGTTCCAACTTCAGTGAGTAGCTTGCAGCAGAGAAATGGATTCAAATATAAAAAACCACCGTGGGCTGGGGAACACTTCAGGAAAAGACATCATGCGCTGTGTTACCTCTCCACATGCCCTTCCTGCCCCTTCGCGTGCCTCCTAGCAGGACGTGGCACGGGTCCATAAACGTCATGGCAGGGCTTCTCTCCGACCGAGGCTGGCCGGTTTAAATCCAAAAGAAAGTTGCCCAATTTAGAGAAGCCACTAACAGGAAGGTTTCAAACTGCTTTTAATGGAGCAGGCTTGCAGAATGCTGTACAAAAAGGTTTCACCCCAAAGTTCAAAGTGCCTGACGCGTTTCGTGCGGGGTCGCACTTCTTCAGAGGCATCACTCATGGTCTGCTGTTAGCTTGCATCTTGTTTAAATGACTGTGACCACGTGCATATAGGGCGTAGGCACACCCCGAGCATTATGGTCTGCGTAGTCCTTATGTTCCAACTTCAGTGAGTAGCTTGCAGCAGAGAAATGGATTCAAATATAAAAAACCCCCGTGGGCTGGGGAACACTTCAGGAAAAGACATCATGCGCTGTGTTACCTCTCCACATGCCCTTCCTGCCCCTTCGCGTGCCTCCTAGCAGGACGTGGCACGGGTCCATAAACGTCATGGCAGGGCTTCTCTCCGACCGAGGCTGGCCGGTTTAAATCCAAAAGAAAGTTGCCCAATTTAGAGAAGCCACTAACAGGAAGGTTTCAAACTGCTTTTAAAGGAGCAGGCTTGCAGAATGCTGTACAAAAAGGTTTCACCCCAAAGTTCAAAGTGCCTGACGCGTTTCGTGCGGGGTCGCACTTCTTCAGAGGCATCACTCATGGTCTGCTGTTAGCTTGCATCTTGTTTAAATGACTGTGACCACGTGCATATAGGGCATAGGCACACCCCGAGCATTATGGTCTGCGTAGTCCTTATGTTCCAACTTCAGTGAGTAGCTTGCAGCAGAGAAATGGATTCAAATATAAAAAAACACCGTGGGCTGGGGAACACTTCAGGAAAAGACATCATGCGCTGTGTTACCTCTCCACATGCCCTTCCTGCCCCTTCGCGTGCCTCCTAGCAGGACGTGGCACGGGTCCATAAACGTCATGGCAGGGCTTCTCTCCGACCGAGGCTGGCCGGTTTAAATCCAAAAGAAAGTTGCCCAATTTAGAGAAGCCACTAACAGGAAGGTTTCAAACTGCTTTTAATGGAGCAGGCTTGCAGAATGCTGTACAAAAAGGTTTCACCCCAAAGTTCAAAGTGCCTGACGCGTTTCGTGCGGGGTCGCACTTCTTCAGAGGCATCACTCATGGTCTGCTGTTAGCTTGCATCTTGTTTAAATGACTGTGACCACGTGCAAAAACCTATGAAATTCACTGAAAAAACCATAGGTTTCACACCGGTTATAGTTAGGAATTAGCATTTAAAAAACCTATTAAATTCACTGAAAAAAACATAGGTTTCACACCAGTTATAGTTATTACATCACTCATGACATGGTCAGTGACATCACTCCAGTGAATATATATATATATATATATATATATATATATATATATATATATATATATATATATATTACCTACTGGCTATCGCCAGTAGGTATATATAGTTAGGATTTTTTCCCTATGGGATTTTTGAAAATTCTATGTCTAATAACTTTGGCGTTTGTGGACGGAATCGGCTGAAATTTTCAGGAAAATGGCACATTTTGTTTCTGAGCAGCCCCTGAAAATTCGGTGGGGTTTCGTCAAGGGGGGGCCGAGAAAAAAGGGGGGTCCCAAAACGCGTTTTTCCCATTCATTTTTCCATAGGGCGGTTGGACTCACTTTTAGCTCGAACGGCTGAATGGATTTGCACGAAACTTGGCAAAATTGTAGGGACTGTTAGCCCGATGTGCCTTTGCTAGGTCTCAATATATGTGCTCCAGTAGTTTTTGAGAAATTAACGTTCAAAACAAGATATATATCTGTAACAGCGCTCCGGGCAGCGATCCGGTCCGCTTACTTTTCGCGAAACGGAACTTTGCGCGCAGAAAGCTGATTGGCTCTCCGGTGTCTGTCAACATTCTAAACAGTCCGGAGCGGCCGCCATCTTATCTCTCGGTAGGATCGAGAGAGAAGAAGAGGTGAAAAACGAAGGGGGAATTTATTGAAAGGGGGCAAGGTATACCCCTCTTGACCCCCTAGGATTGTTGTTGGGGTTATTAAAGGGTCCCGTGGGGAAAATAAAAAAAAAATGATTTTTCACGGTAGAAGCGCTTCACGGGCCGCGAACTGGGCCGCAAACTGGTAGCGAAACAGGAATTCGCCATTTTGTGCTTCGTTTTAATTGTTTAGAGACAAAAATTATCGCCGCACATCGGCCACAATGCATGAATATCGCTGAAAAGTCAGCGATATTCATGCATTATCCAGCAAATGCTCTTAGCCATGTTATCCACCTTCCATTGGATAACATGGCTAAAAACTGCTCTGTGCGTGAGCTTTTTTTTTTTTTTTTTGCTGCGTGACGTTTGTTAACGTTCGATTCGATGGAAATCAGGAAGTGTTGACCACCATTTTGTCACTGCGAGTAAATATTTTGTTATAAATGAATCCTTATTGATAAACATTGTCTGCGCCATCTTGCGTTTTTGTCCAATGCCACAATTTTGTCGTGCACAGCAGCCATTTTAGATGCCTTGACCAGGGCCACTCTCTGCACGCCGCCGATCCTCAGCATGGCTCCCCACCCTCGCAAGCATCTCCCCCACGCACTGGTCACCCCCGCTGTTTCTCTCATGCATGGGCCATATACTTCCCCCCATCTGCGCTGCTCTTCTCTGAGAATCACACCCTGTGCCCGCCCGACACCTCCCTTTCACCCTATTCACTACCGCACCCTCTGACACTCCTCTTCCTCTGTGTCCGATTGTCCAGGCCGGACCTAGGCTATCACCTAGCCCTGCGGATGTAGTTTATGGCCCCAGCTGTAGAGTATCCAGACATGCCAATCCTCCCGATTCAGGCGTGAGACTACTGATTTCAGTGCTAGTCTCCCGCCTCCCGATTCCTGCAAGCAAAACCCGGGGGCATATTACCAACAACTAGCGATAATTTTTGTCTCTAACTTGTTTAGAGACAAAAATTATCGCCGCACATCGGCGAATTTTATCGCACATAAACCTTGCTATTAGCAAGGTTTATCGCAAATGCGATAAAAAACGGCCGCAATGCATGAATATCGTTGAAAAGTCAGCGATATTCATGCATTATCCAGCAAATGCTCTTAGCCATGTTATCCACTTCCCATTGGATAACATGGCTAAAACTGCTCAGGGCAGGTGTTAGGTTTTGGAGATATTCGCGCTTAGCGCGAATATCTCCAAAAGTTGGTAATAGGAGATAGCGATGGTTAGGGACTGTTTCCAGTCGCTAAAATCTTGGCACGCCCACTTTGCATGTCATTAGTGATAAATATCACTGATATGCAAAGCGGGGCCCAAGATGGTCGCTATCACCTTTTAGCTGTCACTAACTGGTGTTAGCGACAGCTTGGTAATAGGGAGATAATTTTCTCTCTTTTTTTTTTGGCTTTTAAAGCCCAAAAATGCGGAAATAAACCCCCTTGATAATATGCCCCATGATTTCTCGGGGGTTTCAGCTGACAGGGCTTGGTATTGTGTTACGTGCTAATTCTTCCAGGAAACGTCAGAGGGTCGATGCAGGGGTTCTAGAAGGGGTGATAAACCATTTAAGCCTCATGAACAAGCGCATGGTCTTTTAAAGATTTGTGAAGTACTCGGGGCGGCGGTGTGTGTGTGCCCTCTTTCAGGAGCGGGCGGGGGGGGGCACTGCCAGCAACTTGCCAGGCCAGGCAGTGTTCAACATGTGCATTACCCTTTCTCTGCCTGCTATTGCGCTCCATGCTTCGGAAAGGTAAGAAAAAGAACGTGCATTTGAGTTTGAAATGTCCGATCTTGTTGCAGTACACTTGCAAAGCCCACACATGACAATAACCCGATTCAAGGCCCCATTCACTCGATTTTTTAAACATATATAGCACTCCAACAAAGTTAGATTTTAAAACTTTATTAACATTTAACTATAATGAACGGAACAAAAACTGTAAAAACATTTAAACATTTTTCACCCAAAAAAGCAACAATGGTCAGAAGCTGTCTTTTGTGCGAATAGTCCCAAGGCAGCACAACGTGCAGAGTTCTGGACGGCACCCAGGTGATGTCGCCTGGGTGCCGCACTGGTTTTGGGATCCTACAATGCTGCTCCGAAAATTGGCGTGGGGCGTCCCGGGTGGGGCGGGGGGAGGCCTCGTCAGTAGCGGTCTGTTGTGCGAATAGTCCCAAGGCATCAGGACGCGCTGAGATGTTGATGGCACCCAGGTGATGTCCAGTAAACTGCCGCACTGGTTTTGGTATCCTACAATGCTGCTCCGAAAATTTGCGTGCGGCGGCCCGGGGGGGGGGGGGGGGGCGTGGGGGAGGCGGCGTGAACGGGCCTCCCCAGGTGGCGGCCATCCAGTTGAGTTGCGCCCGCTCTTGCGGCTACAGCGTCTCGCTCACCATGTTGTTGAGTTGCTCCCACTCTTGCAGTGCAGCGATAGGCGCCTGCCACATGACTCTTAAAATGGCAGACGGCTCTTCGGTTTTGGGCCTGGTCCACTGAAATGGCCCTGGGACACCTTGGAACTCGGACGCTTGCCTGCTAGGGCTTGGGCTCCATTCTCGAAAAGCGTCCCCTCAGCCGTGAAGATTCTACAAAAGTCTTGGGGGCCCCGACTCCCGCAGGCTTCCGGTGGGGAGCGGCTGCCATGATTGCTCGCGGAATGACCACGACGGAGCCACGAGATGGTGGTGCTCTCATGCTGACGCCAGCTTCAGTCTGAATGATCCAGAAACAAGGTGGGGCTTTCATCGTTTGGGAAAAAAAAAAATTCTAAACCAATGAAAAGTGTTATTTTTAGGTCATATGACCAAGCCTTCCATCTTTAGGAAACCAAAAGTAAAATGATCCAATGAAAAGTTTTATAAACAAGTCACATGACCTGTTATGCGGCATAGGGCTACAAAAAGCGTAGAAAATCCGTTGGCACGTGAGGCGGCGTCAGTAGCGGACCGATGTGCGAATAGGCCGAAGGCAGAACAACGCGCTGAGATCCGGATGGCACCGAGTTAGTGTCCAGCAAGTTGCTGCACTGGTGTGGCTATCCTACAATGCTGCGCCGAAAGACGGCGTGTCCAGCTGAGTTGCGGTCACTCTTGCGGTACAGTGACTCGAACGCGCCGAGATCCGGATGGCACCGAGGTGGTGTCCAGCAAATTGCCGCACTGGTGTGGCCATCCTACAATGCTGCGCCGAAAGACGGCGTGTCCAGCTGAGTTGCGGTCACTCTTGCGGTACAGTGACTCGAACGCGCCGAGATCCGGATGGCACCGAGGTGGTGTCCAGCAAATTGCCGCACTGGTGTGGCCATCCTACAATGCTGCGCCGAAAGACGGCGTGTCCAGCTGAGTTGCGGTCACTCTTGCGGTACAGTGAGTCGAACGCGCCGAGATCCGGATGGCACCGAGGTTGTGTCCAGCAAGTTGCCGCACTGGTGTGGCCATCCTACAATGCTGCGCCGAAAGTCGGCGTGGGGTGCCCCGTTGGCTTATGAGGTGATGTCAGTAGTGGACCGATGTGTGAATAGGTCGGAACCAGCACAAGGCGCCAAGATCCGAATGGCAAGTCCTGGATGTTGAGTGCCTCAGTTGAGATTTCTGAGCAGTGCTTGTAAGACTGTCTGAAGCTTATTTGCACCTGCTGCAGCTTCACTATTGCCCTGGTGTGGCCAAAGGTCGCACATGACATAGGCGGCCGGCTCCCGAGGTCCGGCGGAACTTTTTTCCTTTTCCTTTCTGCTTCTTTTCCTACAATCCGTTTCATCTGAAGACACGACCAGGTCCCTGAATGTGTGCAGGGGGACGCTATTGATTGAATGAAAATGGCGGCTTGACACAAAGCTGACTCAAGCGTTGCTGTTGATGCTATACAGACAAAAATTGGTTTTCAGTTTGTACATTCTTCAAGATTTTTTTTTCTATCCAAGTCTGATTGAGAGTTTGTAGAAAAATGGCTTCAGATTTTCCACATACTACTCTTCAACATTCTTCCTAAATGTAACAATGTGAAACTCACTAGGAGAACGGCTGTTTCTGTTTCCTTTCAAAATGCTGCCAACAATATTTTCTGAATGGAAGACACCATCTTGTAGCATAAAGGGCCGAAAGGGGTTCTGGTCTGGCCGATGGTTGGTGGAGACATTTTGACTATATCTTGGACCTGCCCGGCCTCGCACAAAATGGCGCCGGTATAAATGGGACTCGTAACTCCTTGCCCGCAAATGTATATCTAGAAAATGTTATGTAAGTGGCCCTGTCGTATTTTAATTACAAAATGTACGTCCACCGATTCCGCAACTGTTAGACACCTTTGTTCTTGCAACCTAATGGCCCGCTCGTTACGTTCCTCTACAGTGTAAATGTCTCCTCATCATATACGATTTCAGTTTGCTCCGTGGCCGGCCCACGTGGTTATAGGCCCGTATTTGTATACTGACATTTTCACAATAAAGGTTTTTAAAACAAAACACGGTAGTAGTATTTACATTGGTAAAGTTTTTACTTTTAGTCACTGTTTTCGAATCAGTAAAAGGCAAGTGAAATAAAGCAGTCCAATTACATGACGGATAAAAGGTATAATATGTAGGAACGCAGTAAAGATAAATGGTCAAGGGCAGTTGTGTTTTTCATTTCTGCAACATAAAGTGATCGATAAGAATCTGATAATCAGGCGTATCGGCGACTAAGACAGCAGGCCGAATCTCTTTTACTCAACGGCTCCGTCATGGAAGGAAGAAACGCCCTTTTTCTCGAAAAAGGAATATATTTTACTTGCAGGACAGTTGTAAATTTTCCGGGAAAGTACATTAGCCTGGAATATTATAACATATATGTTTTTAAAAAAATAATGTTCGAAAACAATAAAAAGCGTAATTTTTAGGTCATATGACCAAGCTTTTCATCATTAAAATAACAAAAGCAAAATGAACCAATGAAAAGTTTTATTAACAAGTCACATGACCTGTTATGCTTACGTTACGCGCTGCGCGCCGCGCCTCGGATCACTTCCGGGTGCGCTAACGCGGCGTGTCATATAACGCATTACGCGACAACGTAGGTCAAGAATATAGTCAAAATGTCTCCACCAACCAGCGTTCGGAACACAACCCCTTTCAGCAGTCCAAAAAGTTCTGTTAAATGACAACAGAGGGGACAGGCAACAAGAACCATCAGTCAAAGAGGGGAGGGCAAGTTCTTCTCTTCCGGGTCATGTTGGGGCGCTACCGGAACTGATTGAATTGGTAGTCTACAGTGTTTCTGGATGTTTCAGACTAAAGCTGGCGTCAGCATGAGAGCACTACCATCTCGTAGCTCCGTCGTGGCCATTCCACGAGCAATCATGGCAGCCGCTTCCCACCAGAAGCCTGCGGGAGTCGGAGGCCCCCAAGACTTTTGTAGAATCTTCACGGCTGAGGGGACGCTTTCGAGAATGGGACCCAAGCCCTATCAGGGAAGCGTCCGAGTTCAAAGGTGTCCCAGGGCCATTTTAGTGGACCAGGTCCAAAACCGAAGAGCCGGCCGCCATTTTGAGAGTCCTGTGGCAGCCGCCTATCGCTGCACCGCAAGAGCGGGAGCAACTCAACTACATGATGAGCGAGACGCTGTAGTCGCAAGAGCGGGCGGTAAACAGCTGAATGGCGGAAGAGGCACAGTGTAGCAAAAGCGGGCGGAATGGCAACTGAAACGGTAAAGGGGCGCCCCACTACAGCGTGTCTTCAGGTCAAACGGATTGTGGGACAAGGTCCAGAATTGAAGAGTCATCAAAAGGCAAAAAGTTCCGCCGGACCCCGGGAGCCGGCCGCCTATGTCGGGGGCGATCTCAGGCTACACCAGTGCTATAAGACTTGGGGAGGGTGTCGGAGCCAAGCGTCTTCTCCGAGTCCATGGCCATCACACCGCCCCTCAGGGGCCTCCGTCAAGCTGTTTAGGAAGGTAACATATCACATTGTTTTCTAATGCAGTCAGGTCCACAAACGACACTCACTTACTTTGAGAATAGTGAAGCTGCAGTAGGTGGAAATAAGCTTCAGACAGTGTTACAAGCACTGCTCAGAACTCTTAACTATGGCACCCAACATCCAGAACTTATGCCATTTGAGAATGGCAGTGACATTGAAGCAACTCAGGGACCAAAACCATTAACGTACTTTCACGTATGAAAATCTTACTTGGGGAGGGGGCAGGAGCGAAGCGCCCCCTCCCAGTCCGCGCCACCACACCGTATGTTGAAAATCTGAAGCCATCGTTCTACAACGTCAACCAACCTTGGATTGAAAAATCTAGAAAAATGTACAAACTGAAAACCAGTTTTGGTCTGCATAGCATCAGTAGCAACGCTTGCTATCAGAGTGCATGAGTTTCATGCTCGATCGATTGAGCTAGCCGGATCGGGCAATAAAAAGTATAAAATAGTTATGTAAATAGTTATTTAATAAAATGTTTTACCCTGTTTCTTTGCTGGTGTGTTGTCTATATTTTTAATATTTGCATAGGGTTTGTCGTTATTTTGGGCGGGGTGGGTGACGGAGTCGAGCTGTCTTGCAGCCCTCATGGTGTGGAGCTCAGTTCATCTCACTATTTTCGTATTTCTCATGAAGGGTTGTTCCTAATATTTCTATTTTAGCGAGGTCAAAAAGAGATCCAATTAGTGGCCTACTGATTTTGCTCGATTACTTTTATTTTTTTACACGATTTTTCACTATCTGCAAAGACTAAACAGAGTATTGCGACTTTGTGCTTGTTTGTAAATAGAGAATGAACCAAAGAGAATCAATTGTAAAACAGTAAATGCTTGGATAATAATCAATCAAATGGAGAGACAAGCAGGCAGGACGGATTACAACGGGGGTAAAGGCCTGCGTTAACTACTCTTCACTATCTGCAAAGAGAGAGTACTACTAAGAGAAAAGAGGGGAGGGGGGGGCAGCGTTCAAAGCACATCAGCGTGCATAAATACGAAAATGTTTTTATCTATCACGTACTTGACATTTTAAAGCTTTTCATATTTGCTATTAAAAAACCAATGAAATTCACAGAAAAAACCATAGGTTATAGTGGATATATAGTTAGGAATTTGCATTTACAAAACCTTGAAAATTCAATGAAAAAACCATTGGTTTTAGGCCATATATAGTTAGGGATTTGCATTTACAAAACCTTATTTTACTCGCATAAAACCATTGAAATTCCATATATAGTTATAAGCGCTAACTATATATCGCGCACCCGCAATCCACTGCTGATGATGTCACATATTACATCATTCATGACATGGTTAGTGACATCACTGATGACATCACTGATGACATCTCAAATGACATCACTGATGACATCACTGAAAACATCTCATTTGACATGACTGATAACATCACTGATGATATCATTCATGTGATAATACCATGAACCTCTTCAGACTCTAATATAACCTTAGATACAATCAGTGTAAACAGACAGTCACAGACTGTCACTCATCCATGGAGTTACTCACACACCTAGTCAGTTATGCCAAAAATCAATCACACCTCCATTTTCTCAACTATACAGTTATACACACCTTACTTATTCAAACATATACTAACACATATTTACTTTACTCTCTTATACAATCTCTGATACATGTTCACAATGATCCATACAGCCACTCACACATTCACTGGCTCTTATGCACAGTTATTTATAGATGTCAACTCTCACATGTACTGTGTTTTACATATGTACTTAATTTGACATGTAGCACTGAGATATCCATTCACTCACTAATACACTCATGCACAGTCAACCGCCCATACAGCTGTTTCCACATACACTTTTGAATCCATACATATAGTGAATCAACTACTCACACATCTATGTACAGAGTCACACACCTCCCAGCCACCCATACACACACACTCAGTTTCCCATACAAATACTTGGACAACCAATGAATAACCCATACAGTTACTCATATAGCTACTGATCAACATATGCAGCAGTTTGTAGAACAACAGATATAATGATGCACAAATTAAAACAGTTTAGTCACTAACCCATGCACTCAGTGAGACACATTTAATCACTCACTCATACAGTCAGTCATGCACCTACTAAATCCTTCATCCAGACACTTACACATCCACTCATTCTTCAATATGTAAGACATATTTTAACTTTACAGAAACATACAGTCACTGGATGTTGTCATCAGTGATGTCATCAGTGATGTCATTTGAGATGTCATCAGTGATGTCATCAGTGATGTCACTAACCATGTCATGAATGATGTAATATGTGACATCATCAGCAGTGGATTGCGGGTGCGCGATATATAGTTAGCGCTTATAACTATATATGGAATTTCAATGGTTTTATGCGAGTAAAATAAGGTTTTGTAAATGCAAATCCCTAACTATATATGGCCTAAAACCAATGGTTTTTTCATTGAATATATATATATATATATATATGTGTGTGTTTTAAAAAATAAAATTGTATTTTTTTATAACTTACATTATTTATTTAATAATTTTAAGGTTATTTAAGTATTTTAAGTATGTTTTAGTTAATTATATTTATTATTTCATTAATTTTAAATTACTTTTAAGACATTTAAAAACATTTGATATTTTGACTAACTATATTTTTTAAAACAATACTTTTGATTCGATATTTTTGTACTTACCTGTTTGTAGATAGGAATTCGATATTTTTGTTTTCTATATTTTTTCCTCGATATTTTGGTAATTCTATATTATTGTATTCGATAATGTCAGTAATCCCTCATATTCAAATATAAACATTGTGTTTTTGACTACTTAAAACATACTTATTGCTCCCAAGACTGATGAACATTCCAATCTCCTGTATACTTTTCACTGTACGGTATTTTTTATTTTAACCTTAAAATGTATATATTATTTTCCCTTTTTACAGAAAACTCCTATATATTTTCAGTTATTCCTCTTTTAAATTGCACCCGGCATAGCAACCTAAAGTATGGTACCTGTTTCCTCTGTTATTTTGATTCAATTCTTCTCCGCTGATAAAACTCTTTGTTCCGATTGAAATCCAATGCTGCTCCTCCTTTAAAATAGCCGCCGACATCACTAAGTCAACAGAAATGCCATTTTACAAATATGATCTAGCTTGTTTCCTTACGGCCTGTAAAACCTTACCGTTGGTCTTATTTCTTTGGGAGATTGGGCTAACTCTGACACAAGCTGGATTTTCACCGTACTGGTCGTGAAACGCAGACGACTTGTCTGTCAAGTAACCTGCACTTTCCACAGCTTTACCTTCTGCCCACACTTTCACCATTTAACTTCAACAGCGACACAGACACCATACGGTGTCTCCCGTTTCTTTTATCATGCTTTTCCACGCTTCAGCAATGCTGAACTCCACCATTTCTTCCTCGATGGACACCGCTCGTGTGTTCCTTTCTTTAATCCTTCCACGATGTTGGGCTTAGCATGTCCAGTAAACATGCAATCGTCGCCAGTGTAATACGGACACCACACTGGATATTGATGAATATACGAAGAGAAGCTTTGTTAAGGTAAGAACCCTCTCATTCAACACTCCATGTTCTAACATGGAACAACGCTACATCGCAGTATTTCAGAAGACCCCTGTGATAAAGACCCTAGGAGTTTCACTGTTTTTGCCAGTGTTGTGATGCTTATCATTGGTAGCATCATTCATCCTGACCTTGTGTCTCCAAATGAGACACTTTCAGGCCCAAGCACCTGAGCGATACTGTTACTTAGATCACAGACAGGAATGGTATGAGATGTTTATCTGCTCCTTGTATCAAGCCGCTCATAAACAGGATTTATCTGTGCCAGTTTATCTACAGTCAATAATAGACTGCCCGAAAAATCTCTATTGCACCCAGCTTGTCATGCACCAGTTTCTCTGGATTCTTAAGGTTCTTCAGCATGTTGTTGCCAAAACAATAGACACTGTGTTCCCTGTCAACACTCACCAGTCGAGAGCCTTGCCTCGGGGTGCATTATATACGAGCATGTGCTTCCATGGTCAATGTAAAAAGTAATAGCAGGAGCAAACACCCTTGTTTCTTTCCAACTCATAGTGTCATGTAGTTCCTATAAAAACGTATACAGGATCTGCTCTTTCGGACAACATGCACTGTAGAACTGGTGTCAAACTGATTATAAACACCCCCACCGGATATATTGGCCTTCTGTATCAGCTAGCTCACAGTGCCACTAGAATCTCCTCTTACCAAGGAGAGAATAGTTCTTGGCAACCATCAAACATGACAACCCTGAGCCCTCAGGAACGTGAAAACAACATAATACCTTTCGCTCAGTCACTCGTGCTTACTTAGTCTGTCTCCGAGAGATACACAGAATAAACAGTCTGGGCGTTTTTAATAAGCATTTATTGAACAGTTGCTATTCAGGTGTAAAATGAGTGGCAAAAACCATCAGACAGTAACAGATATATATGATTAGAAGCACTTTGAAAGTAAAAGGATGATAGAGTTCTACCATCTTGGAGAATCATGAATACATATGTTTATATAAAATACATGACAATAAAAGTGCATACTCCTGTGATGCCTCCCTAACTGGATGTACCTAGCATGCGTGTAGGTGTTAAGCCTGAATTGAGAGACTGTCCCCCAAGGCTCTATATTGAGCCCTACGTTGTTTAACCTGTATATGGAACCCCTTGCTAGGATGGTTGAATCTTATCGGGTGGATATTGTGTCATATGCCGATGACACCCAACTGGTGGTCACTCTATCTCACAACCCAGTTGAGACAGCAGATAATTTCTCCGCTTGTCTGGTGGCACTTGCCGGCTGGATGAAGACCAATTGCCTTCGCCTTAATGGTAATAAGACAGAACTTCTGGTGATTAGTTCTTCTCCGTCGATCTGGACGTCGGCCTGGTGGCCCTCTGACCTGGGTCCCACACCTGCCCCCTCTGATACGGTGAAGAACTTGGGTGTTCTCTTGGACACTGACCTCTCATATTCCCAACACATTGGGAATCTGGCGGGCAAATGTTATGGTATATTAAAGGTTCTACGCAAAATCCTTGATCTTCTACCTATTAATGCTAGGAAAACATTAGTGCACGCCATGGTCACTTCTCATCTTGACTATGGGAATTCTCTGTTCTGTGGCCTCAATAAAAAAGGACTGAACCAACTCCAATGTGTCCAAAACGCGGCCGCTAGGCTCGTTCTGAACCTGCCTAGGAAGTCGTCTGGAAAACGTGCTCTTCAGACCTTGCATTGGCTACCCATTCAGGAACGTATTTGGTTTACAGCCATGTGCATGACTCATCGTATTGCACACAGCAAAGGCCCAGTCTATCTCCAAAAGATGCTGACTATATACCGTCCCAAACGCCTTTTGAGATCTATGGGTAGCATGCAATTTCTGGCACCCCGTATCTATAAAGCGCGGATGGGTGGTCGTTCCTTCAGGTATCTAGCTAGCAAGCAATGGAATGAACTCCCCATTGAACTTAGGATGGAACCCTCAGAAAAGCTGTTCCAGCTTAAACTTAAGACATACTTGTTCCCCAAAGACAATAACTGAGGCTGCTTCTCCCGTCCCGGTTCTCCCCTCACTTTAGTAGTCCTGTTGGATTGCATCCGCAGTGCGGGGACGCACTGTTCCCTAGTGCAATCATGCGCTTTATAAATGTTTTTATTATTATTATTATTATTATTTGTTGGGACCCCGTTTTAGTCTCGGGTTGGACACCCCACGAGGGATGTTAGACTACTGCTAGCTGGAGTGTCTGCATGCAGGAAGCTCGGCGTTTCGTGTCAGTGCGTCGGCCGGGAAGTCCTGGTCTCCTCTGCATATCTTAGCAAGATGTGATGTATATATACCCATAAGTCTCCCCAGGGGTTCTACCTCGCTGTATTACTTTGTTGGACTTAGGATGACATCAGTAATGAACTTTGTACATAGATATTATACAAGAGATGTTAGTCCTGCTGTGCTTCCAAGAATCCTCATGCATAATGTATGAGGTTTTTAGCATGGAAAATCCCTTGTTCTGTGTGCAGTGTTGTATATAGGTAAAAGACCAGTCCCTAAGAACCGTTATGAATGTAATGTAGCGTAGAATATAGGTGAAGGGTTATGATGTTACCTGAGCCTATATTAGGGTACCTATATGGAATATAACATCCACTTCTCAAAATTCTAAATGTACTACAAGGCTGACTAGGCACTGGTAAGTAAATAACTATAGTAAAACAAATAGTCATGCTAAGAAAATGTTCGAACTACTACAGGCGCCTGAAAGCCATGCATGTCCATAAAAAGTGTTGATTTGTTTGTTTAACCCCTTAAGCGCTGCGCCCGTCCAGCGGCCGACGGCACTACTACCTCGGGAGTGCTGCCGCCGGCCGTTGGACGTTCCAACTGCACCTGCGCAATGGAACGTTCAGCACTGGAGCTGGACGTTCCAAAGCAGCTAAGGTGTTAAGAAAGGCCAAATTTCTTGCAGCACACAATGAGCCAATTGTTTATGTGTCCTGGCTGGTAGACGCAAGGTTACTGTTGCCTGCCTTCGCAGACGACGGTCTGTGTAACACCTTGCAGATTACGCCAATAGAGCACAAATGATCTTCTGTACTGCCTGCAGCCGATGCTGGGGCAGCCTGTGTTCCGTCCAAGGCCTGGGTGTCAGTGGAGGAGCCGGTATCCATTCTGACAGGAGCTGTGACTATCTGTGGAGGCTCTAGCAATGCCGCACTCAACATTGGAATACGCTGGGGACACCACAGAACATGGGCCTTAACGGGTCCAGTAAAGCATCAACGTCCGATTGCACACATGATGGGAGTATCAGACAGAGATCCAGCATGCATTCTTCTTCGTAACACAGGCATCAGAGGACAGGTAAGATGTAGTCCATCCAGACTGGTCTAAGTCACAAGAAACAAGATGCACTTACTCCTCTGAGGCAAGGTGTTGCCAAATATTGTACCATGCGATCACGGTATTTACGCTCCTGGAGTAATTTTCCATCTCCTTGGTGACTGGGACATCCATTGCGTAGCAGAAAAATGAGAATCAGGACACCTGCTTTTGAAAAGAGAATTAGGAAAAGTCCTCAAAAAATGCTTCAGACTACGCAGTGTATAAAGTTTGCTGTAACTCCGAGAACCGTCTGCAAGGTGCTAAACAGTCCTGAACCTATATTCTTAAATAGGTGGACGATACCCGTCGTATCAGACATGTCATAGATACGATTTGCCATTTCTGCGAAATGGAAAGGGCAGTTTGTACGTATGAGTGCCTGTATCTCGGCTAAAGACCTTGCGATCTGGATATTAAAAGTCTCTTGAGCTGATGTTAAGGGCAGTGTCTGCTATAGAAGCATGGCCTTCATTCTGCTCAACGTATCAAACCGTATTAAAGAAACATTTAGTGAAGGCCATAACGGCACATCCCTGACTGTATGTGTCGGTAGAAACAATACTTGGATACAGCAAGTATCCCTGGAGCTCACAGTTGCCAGATATGTGATGTCCAGAAGCATCCTATAACAACCTTGATCGTTCAGCATCATGTAACTCCCATTCAAAAGTAGCCTGAACACTGGAGTAATCACAGCTGGTGGGGCACCCTTGAAGCGACAGGATATTTAGCTTCTGAGCCATTACAGGCCACATGCAGCATTACAACCTGGCATATGAGAGATCCACTCAAAGCGTTTTCACAGTTTATACCAATTAGAAGCACTTCTAGATCCCCACTCCTACATCGAAATCTGTATGGTAATTCCCAAGATTTGTTGATGAATTTCCTACCCATTTCTTCATATCTGCCTGCCTGCTGTTCTAGGAAATACTGGAATTTGAAAGTTGTGATCGGTAGAGTTTTATGGCCATGGATTAACCATTCCGTGGATGGTGATTCTGCCACTGTAAATGCTAATATGTCCATTTTTCAATACGCAGCATTGTATATTTTGCTCCCCTTTGTGCCATTTTGACTGTTTTTCTGTTAGATTGTGTGCAGAAAACAGAGACGTACTGTTGATAAAATGCCAAGGCACATAGCCTATGCACAAAGATTGTAGTGTCCAGCTTAATAACATAATAGAACTCAATTGTGATTGCCTGTGCTGTAGTATGGACAAATCTTGTTCTAGTATATCAATCGCAGAAGATACAATGTTGCCCAGCGAACATATCCTGGAAGTTAATGAGTCATACCGGTGGCAACTACGGCTAAAGCTTTTTCTAAGTTAATCCTATCTATTTCTCGTAACCTCTCCGCAGCTTCTTCTTGGGAGATTTTCCAGATTTAATTATAGACAGCAATTATAGACAGCATTATAGAAAAGTTTTTGACATGGCTTTCTGGGACCCTATAAAAAATCCCAGAGGTCCACATCCGCTCTAAGTAAGAATAAGTGTTGCTTCACTTGTGTTGAGGTTATCAGTCAATCTAGGCACAACTTCCCAACACTGTATGACGTTACTACCCCTGGATGTTCTCTCTGTACATAGCATGGATCTGGCATGTGGATACTAAACCCTTTGGTTGTACCTTTAAATATTTCTTGACATTAATTAGTGTCTGTGACCCAAACCAACCATCCCTTCCAACTGGGGTCTGATCTATTGTATTGCATTATGCCATCTAGCGCAATCCCTTCTTGTGATGTATGGATCCCCCCGTACGTGATGGTGTTGTAACCTGAGGTGCATTCAAATCCTTGTTTTTGGCTATTCCAATACAGGAAGTTTGTTGCACAGTATCATTCAGAAACGTAATCTGCTGAGAAATGAGGCATGCTCTAAATAGAGCTTCTGTTCCCTGCACTTGCCAGTCTCTACAACCCCAGACTGATTTTGTGTCTACTGTGTCTTTCCATAAGTCGAAACCTTGTTCAGACAACCGGGTAATAAAGGAAGCAAAGTAAATCTGTTTGGTGTTTGTCAACATATTTTGCTGGGCTGATGTCGGTGTAACCTTATAATAATATGAGGCTAGGGCAGACATGTTAAACTCTGAAAAATATGGGAATTTCTGTGCAAATCATTTTGAACTGCTTTTCGGCAGTTTTGGGCAATGTTGCCAATGGTGGTATTAATAAACATTTCTGGGATTAGCAGGTTTGAGCAAAAAATGATGACCAAAATGCTGATAGCAATACATTGTGTCAAAATCTGATGTGTCTTCCAACCTTTCTTTACTAGCAAAGGCAGCAGATTTTTCTAAATCAGACAACATATTCTTTACAGTTTCATAATCCCAATCATCAGAAAATGTACTGGAGATAATGATATAATTTAAGGATATTTTAAATAAATGTGGTATTTTTAAAAGTTCGGTCGGACCAAATATATTGTAATCAACCTTGTCCCACAGTATACCATCAGGTATAAGAACTGCTGTAATTTTCACTGATGACAAGTCTCTTTGATCATGATGTGATGGAAGGTGATGTTTCAGAATCAGATTCACTTTTGATGCTGCTTTTGTCTAAGATAAGTCCCATTAATGAGCATGTTAAATACAGTTACTAAGCCTATGCAGAAAAGAAAGAAAAGTATCCTGGTGATTACCCATAGTTCTATCCAAGGTGATACCAGGTAAGTCTTTTTAAAAAATATGAAAAAGTCTTTGATTCGCTGGTTACGTGTTTTTTGGGCTGGCATCATTTCAGGTTCACTCAAATCCAACTAAAAGGTATCAAAGTCGATGAAATAGCCAGATGCAGTTTGATAAATTTTCGGTATTTCTGCAGGTCTTGTTAAAACTGTAGATTGCTCTTGTTGAGGCATGTTGATATAGACTTCTGTGTTTGGTCGTATAGAAATTTGTCTTTCATTTTGACTTTGTATCTGAGTTTCAACTTCATTTTCAAGAAGAACGAGTTCCATGGCATTATTGCATAGTTGATCGTTCCGTTCTGGGGACTCTTCAAACGTGATGAGTCTTTCAGTTTGAACTTTCTGTATAGTAGCGAGAGGAGGGCGTTGGCTACTCAGGAGTCCACAAAGCCTACTATTCAATATCGGCCACATAGTGTGGTTTTATCAGGTCAATGGAGACAAATCTTTTCTCTTTTTTTCCGGCAAGAGGTGGCAGGAGTACAGTTCTCGTTCCTATGAATGCCTCGACAGGTACAGGCTTTTTGTATGTATGCCCAAATTTGTTTTTGTCCGCTATTTTTTCTCTGAACAGATCCCCAACTTTTGCAACCCAGACATGTCTTAACGTGACTGATTTGACTTCCTCTTTACCTGGACATTGCCTTGTAGTGCCCTGGATTCATTCAGGTCCTGTAAAACAGCTAAATGTGTATGGATGTCAAAAGGTTTTTCATCCGTCACTATGCCTTCATAATCAAGATCAGGTACCCACATCTCACCTAAAAAAGGACCTCAAAAGGAGTGACACCCCCTAGAGAACTCCATGGCGTGTTGTTTAATGCTCCTTGTACTCCATATAAAGGTTTGAACCAACTACCACTCAAACCTAATGCTCTAGCTGTTGAAGATTGCTTTAAGCCCCGGTTTTCCCTATCCGGTACCAAAAGTTCCCTCGGGATGTTACAGAAAGGAGTACCGCAATGCTACACCCAAACCTCCCATGGCTTCCTTGTAAGCCCAGGAGCTAAACGTGGGGCCAAGGTGAGAATGTAATGTGCTGATTATGTATGTCTCTATAAAGACTCGCAAATCTTTGATAACAATTCGAGCGCCAGCCAAGCGCTGGAGCCATACCCATAGGAATCTCAGGCAGGAATCCACTGCAACCAGGATATACTTGTAAACCCAATCTCTTTTTAAGGGGCAGCAGTGGTCCAAATAAACACACGTGAGTGGTTAATCCAATATTATTAATGGTGTCTGCGCTAGACATGTTATGGTGGAGCCTTTCATCTGCTGACAGATGTCGCATTTCAAGACATAATCTTTTGTCTGTGTCATTAATCCTGGCCACCAATAGCGTTGTTTCAGCAAGGAAACAGTTGCAGTAACCCTTGCATGCGCAGAACTCATACCTTCGTGTGCAGCTAATATTAAGCCTAATCTGTAATCCATGTTTGGTATTACTCCATCCCCCAGTTCAGGAATCTGAGCAAATGGAACGTTGTTTGCATCTAACTTGTCGGAGTACTTGAGTGCAAATCTTTTTGGAAATGCGGATTTATTGTGTGAAGCAATAATTTCAACCATAATCTCACCATCTATTCTTGTTTTTGAACGAGTGATTGCAGCTATGGAAGCCATGCGTACAGCCCCCTTTGTGGCCTCATCAGCCAATGAATTCCCTTCAACGTGAACGCCATCACGTTGATCACTCAGGGTGTGTATCACATGAGACCTTGGTAGTTCGTTTTTCAACTCCACTACCTGTTCCCATAGTGTTTTGTGCTTAATTGTGCCACCTTTTGCTTCTTTGAGCCCATTTTGACCCCAGTGGTATAAGTACTCATTGTATGACTGTACACAGAAAAAGGAATCACACACAATTAGTGTGGGGAATTCTCGATCCATATTTACCAGTGCCAGAAACAGGGCTTTAAATCTGCCAGCTGTGCCGTGCAGTCTCTTAGAAACTGAGTTTTTGTGCAACTCAGATAACATTTTCCATCCTGCATGCAACATTTAAGTATTGTGCATGCAGCACTGTATTGCTGTTTACTTTCAATGGCTGGCTTAGCAGATCCGGCAGTGTAAATTATATATTCATATTGATCTAGAGGCATTATTTCATTCAGGAGAGGATATTTTTGTTCGTATTGCAGGAATGCTTGTTTTTTTAGACTTGGGTCATATCTGTAATCTACATCTGTTGCAGTGAGGGAATTAGCCCATTGTATCTATCTCGGATATAAGGCTTTTGCGTTTGAGACACTTGCCTTTGTCGCAGCCTCTAAGGCTGGTACTGGAGTCACGACAATTATTTGTTTCCCTTAAACCAATGCTTAACATTTGTGTACAAATGTGATTTGCATGTGATTGGTATTGTTTCCCCTTCATTGTAAGGTAGGTGTACCCTGATTGACCCGCGACTATACAGATCACCAAGTAGCGTATATTTACGCATGTCTGTAAGTGTTTTGAAGCTATCAGGTCTGCTTGTAGGGAACAAAGGATATCTGTGTGTTCCTGTGTCCATTGCCTAACTGAAAAGTCAAGTTTTATTAAATTGTAGAAAGGTTTGACCCTTTCTGCGTAATCCAAGATGTATGTTCTGCCAAAATTCGGGAATCCCAAGATCGATTGTAATTCTTTTTTTTAAGGAAAATCCCTTTTCATCCAGATGCTGAAGTAATTCAGTTACTCATGCTGAGAACAACCCCGGGCTGTTCTTATACCCCTGGGGGAAGTCTACAAATTTGCAACTGGGAGCCTAACGGGGAGAATGCAGTTAAATGCCTGCTTTCAGGTGCTATATTCTGGAAGAAGAATCCATTTGAGATATCTAGTATTGATTTGTATTTTTTTGGCACAATATTATTCATTAATGCAACACTGTGTGCATTTTGTACTGCATATGTCTTTGTGCAAGTGTTTAAATGTCTGTAATCCAAAACTAGATGATATGAGTAGTCAGGTTTCATTACGCGAAACAAAGGAATGTTCATTGAAGAGGTGCAAGTTTCAAACACCCCTTGGTATTCAAGTTGATTTAAGATCTCCCTGACCAGTTTTTTAGCTTCTTTCTTTATTGGATACTGTCTCTGTGGAGTCAGAGTAATTTTCAATAGTATTATGTGTTTGGTTGCATCCTCATCTCATCCAACATGGTTTTGATATAAGGCAAGGGCTAGGGCCACAGCCCACTCCCGGGCATATGTATGTTTTAGATACTTGGGAACAGGGTCGGAAAAGGCTGGCAAAAATTACTGTTTCTCCCCTAGGACAGTCCATAACGAATGCTGATGGCCAATCTTGTTCAGCTAAAAAAGTGTCATAGCCAAACATCAGGTTCTCCCAAAAGAGAGCTCTAACTTTCCTGGGCTTGTCCCCTTCCACCTGGAGTGTTATTTCATATAACTTATGTGGGATGCTTTCCCTAGTATCAGGTGTTTCGACTGTGATATATTCATTCCGCTGTCACCATAAATTCCATAGGGTCCTGGTGAGCTATTGTTACTTCTGCCACACTGTCTAGCATCGTCAGAGCCCATACCCCATTCAGGAGTTGGCCTAATGGCTAGGGAGCACAACCAATGACCTGGGGATCGGGGTAAGAGTCTCAATAACGACACCAAAACCTCCTGTGAGTCTGGGAAAATCATTTAATCTCCCCGTGCCTAAAATGAAGGTGTCCTTGTTACATTTCACCTTATTGCATATTTCCTGTACCTTTAAATCCTGCATGTTATTCTTTAAGTGTTCTTAGAACACTACTGTGTTCTTGGCTTCAGGTCAGTTGCACTGTTCCTGTGGACCAAGAGACTGCTTTTCATGTTGCTGTGCTGCTCATTAAATCAGCTACATCTGAACCTGTTCCTGTGGATTATTTTACAAAATTGGCGACGAGGGTGACCTTAGACTGATTAAAGACTGCAGCACAGAGGTGGAGTCTATTTTAAAATTTAATGGAAATTTGGAAAATTTTGCGATAAGGAATTCTTCTTTTAAAACCTTCCTAAAAGATTTTACTGAACATTCTACCAAGAAGGAAGAAAATCCGCTTTCCAAGACTCCTACCAACTTAAAGCAATCGAATTTATGACACTTTGAAGGTATTTACGTTTGTTTACCTTTGAATCTATTGACTCTGGCTGGTGGATCGTGAGCTGTGCGTTTGATCGACACGAGACTGCAGCAGCTGTTGTTGCGCAATACTAACGAGGCTGTGCGGGTGATCGACAAGAGACTGGAGCAGCTGTTGTCAAGCAATACCAACGAGCCTCGTCATCTAGAGGAACGTTTCTCACTCTACGCGTTCTATTGCCAAGACGACGGCAGTGGAGCGCAGGATCCCCGTGAAATACTTCCGACCTGAATTGCATTGAGAAGACGCATTGGCACGTGATGACGTAATCACGCAACGTCCTCAAGCGTGGCGGCCATTTTAGTTTGGAATTGTTTATGTCCAGTTACCACGGCAACGAGTCACCGTAATTGCCGTTTTCTTTACTCGAAGCTGTTCTGCAAGATTACATAGCCTGGAAGCTTGCCGTGTGGCATTATTTGAAGGAATGAACAACGAACTGAGGAAATTACATGAGTAATTCATTTTAAATCGTTTTAAGATATTTTTTTTTTCATTCTTCGTTTCTTTTTCTCTGTTTATTATCTCATTTTGAAAGAACTTTAAAACTATACTCATTTGACTTCCTATATATGGTAAAACGTTTAAAAGATATTTCAAGTAATCTCACTTGATTAACCTTGAGTGTGGGGTGTTTTTTTTTTTTTAAAGTACTAAAATTGAAAACATGCAGTTTGACCCACCTGAAATTTTTTTACAGAATAAGGGTGATCCACCAATTCCGTGGACTCGTTGGAAGGAAGAGTTTTTTAACTACATGAAAGCAATAGATGGTGAGCGCATGGGTGCTGAACGGAAGAAAAGTATTCTATTACACTGCCTGGGCTCTGAGGGACAAATGGTTTTTAGAGCTTTACCTCCTGTTCCACCTGAGTTGGGTGAAGAAGGCACTAATGTATATAAAGAAGCTCTTCTTAGAATTGAGAAACGTTTTAAACCAGTTTCTAACATAGCTCTGAATAGATACAAATTCTACATTAATGCGCAACAAGATTCAGAATCATTTGATGAATTTATGACTGCATTGAGATCCTTATCTATTCATTGTAATTTTGGTACCATTTGTGATGAGATGTTGAGAGATCAAATTATAGTTCATGTAAAAAATAAGAAAACTCAAGAACGTTTATGGGAATTAGGTGATCCTAAATTATCAGAAGCTATTGCTATTGCTAAGTCTCTAGAACAGTCTGAGAAATGGATGCTGACTGTTTAAAAACATGTTGTCAATAAGCCTGATTCTCATGATGAAGTTTGTTTGATCAAACATAAAGAGGGGCATATAAATGAAAGTCAACATGCATACTCAAATACCAACAGATTCAATAACACGGGAAATTTTAAGAGATTTGGAAAATCTGTTATTTGTTATAAATGTGGTAGTAGGATGCATGTTGCTTCATATACTGGATGTCCTGCCATTAACAAAGAATGCAGGAAGTGTGGTAGATTAGGACATTTTTCAACTGTTTGTAGAGATTCTAGAGTTTCTGTTCAAAATCCCAAAGATAAAGTAGCTGTTGTTACGGAAGGTACATCTAAAACTTGCAGTTGTGTTTGTGTGGGTACAGAGAATTGTGTGAAATCCAATAAAGGTTTTGTAGTTTATCTGGCTGAAGAGATTTCTTTGATTGATGACAATTCTCAGCTCATTAAAAAACCTATTTGTGAAATGTTTGTTTTGGGAGTTAGTCTTAACTTAATGGCTGACTCGGGTTCACCTTGGACCATTATTACCAAAGATTATTTTGAAGAACGGTTAAAACATGTTCTGAATTTTAAGGACATTCTTCCTTCTGAGATTAGCGCAATTAGTTTCAATGGCACAAATGTAGAGATGTTAGGGCATTGTTTAGTCAAGATTTCTTTCAAATCCAGATGCGTTGAGGTTAAATTGTATATTGCAGTTAAAGGTGTAAATGTTATTGGTTGGAAGGATCAGTGGAAATTTGGTATAATTTTAAATCCACTTGCCAAGGATCCAGTCATGTTGGTTGACATTTTTGAAAATAATAGCATTTCCTCTGTTTTAAATGAAGAAGGAACCAACATAATTAAGTTTGAGTTTAAAGATGTTTTTTCTGATAAGTTAGGTATGCTTCAGAATTTTTCTCACAGAATTAAATTAAAACCTGGTGTTGTTCCGGTTAGGAAGAAACTGAGAGGGGTGCCTATTAATGTGAGGGAAGATCTAAGGAAAATGTTGGATGATTTGATGTCAGAAAAAATCATTGAACCCATTGATTCTGCGGAATGGGTTTCTACGATTGTTTTGGTCAGGAAACCGGACAAATCTTTGAGAATGTGTGTGGACCTCAGGGCATTAAATTTGGCTATTATTGTGGACTGTCATCCGCTTCCCAACATAAATGAGGTTGTTTCCATGTTAGAAGGTGCTAAGGTGTTTTCCACCCTCGATTTAAGATCGGCTTATCACCAAATTACACTTACGGATGGATCCAAGTGTCTAACAGCGTTCATTACGCCTCATGGTCTCTTTCAGTATACCAGAATGCCATTTGGATTGGCTTCAGCTGCCTCGGTATTTCAAAGGGTCATGTACAATATTTTTAGGGATGTAGATCATTTTGTGAAGTGTTTCCAAGATGATATTTTAATTTTTTCTAGTACAGATGAGGAACATCTTGCCCATTTACGTTGCGTGTGTGAAAAGTTAAAAAAGAGTGGTTTAACTTTGAAAGCCAATTACAAAAAACAATTTGATGGACAGAATGTAGATCAATGTCTTACATTCACCCCAGTACAAGGATCTGGGCCTAAATCCATCGTTTTTTGCACTCCACACCACCCTGGGTCAGATAATGGCTTTATGCAAATCAGCTCTGACCCTGTGCCCCATGGGAACAGTCCAGTCCGAACTACAACAGCCATATCTTTCCCAGACCGGAATCAAGCATCCGAGGACTGGACTGGTTTCGAGGTAACACCTCTCATCAGCCCGGCTAGCTTGACTCCAGTGGTGTGGAGGCTCTGGGACCCACGTCTGAGCTACCCCAGTACACTCAGGGAGAAAATTACAAAAAACAATTTGATGGACAGAATGTAGATCAATGTCTTACATTCACCCCAGTACAAGGATCTGGGCCTAAATCCATCGTTTTTTGCATTCCACACCACCCTGGGTCAGATAATGGCTTTATGCAAATCAGCTCTGACCCTGTGCCCCATGGGAACAGTCCAGTCCGAACTACAACAGCCATATCTTTCCCAGACCGGAATCAAGCATCCGAGGACCGGACCGGTTTCGAGGTAACACCTCTCATCAGCCCGGCTAGCTTGACTCCAGTGGTGTGGAGGCTCTGGGACCCACGTCTGAGCTACCCCAGTACACTCAGGGAGAAAATTACAAAAAACAATTTGATGGACAGAATGTAGATCAATGTCTTACATTCACCCCAGTACAAGGATCTGGGCCTATATCCATCATTTTTTGCACTCCACACCACCCTGGGTCAGATAATGGCTTTATGCAAATCAGCTCTGACCCTGTGCCCCATGGGAACAGTCCAGTCTGAACTACAACAGCCATATCTTTCCCAGACCGGAATCAAGCATCCGAGGACCGGACCGGTTTCAAGGTAACACCTCTCATCAGCCCGGCTAGCTTGACTCCAGTGGTGTGGAGGCTCTGGGACCCACGTCTGAGCTACCCCAGTACACTCAGGGAGAAAATTACAAAAAACAATTTGATGGACAGAATGTAGATCAATGTCTTACATTCACCCCAGTACAAGGATCTGGGCCTAAATCCATCGTTTTTTGCACTCCACACCACCCTGGGTCAGATAATGGCTTCATGCAAATCAGCTCTGACCCTGTGCCCCATGGGAACAGTCCAGTCCGAACTACAGCAGCCATATCTTTCCCAGACCGGAATCAAGCATCCGAGGACCGGACCGGTTTCGAGGTAACACCTCTCATCAGCCCGGCTAGCTTGACTCCAGTGGTGTGGAGGCTCTGGGACCCACGTCTGAGCTACCCCAGTACACTCAGGGAGAAAATTACAAAAAACAATTTGATGGACAGAATGTAGATCAATGTCTTACATTCACCCCAGTGCAAGGATCTGGGCCTAAATCCATCGTTTTTTGCACTCCACACCACCCTGGGTCAGATAATGGCTTTATGCAAATCAGCTCTGACCCTGTGCCCCATGGGAACAGTCCAGTCCGAACTACAACAGCCATATCTTTCCCAGACCGGAATCAAGCATCCGAGGACCGGACCGGTTTCGAGGTAACACCTCTCATCAGCCCGGCTAGCTTGACTCCAGTGGTGTGGAGGCTCTGGGACCCACGTCTGAGCTACCCCAGTACACTCAGGGAGAAAATTACAAAAAACAATTTGATGGACAGAATGTAGATCAATGTCTTACGTTCACCCCAGTACAAGGATCTGGGCCTAAATCCATCGTTTTTTGCACTCCACACCACCCTGGGTCAGATAATGGCTTTATGCAAATCAGCTCTGACCCTGTGCCCCATGGGAACAGTCCAGTCCGAACTACAACAGCCATATCTTTCCCAGACCGGAATCAAGCATCCGAGGACCGGACCGGTTTCGAGGTAACACCTCTCATCAGCCCGGCTAGCTTGACTCCAGTGATGTGGAGGCTCTGAGACCCACGTCTGAGCTACCCCAGTACACTCAGGAAGAAAATTACAAAAAACAATTTGATGGACAGAATGTAGATCAATGTCTTACATTCACCCCAGTACAAGGATCTGGGCCTAAATCCATCGTTTTTTGCACTCCACACCACCCTGGGTCAGATAATGGCTTTATGCAAATCAGCTCCGACCCTGTGCCCCATGGGAACAGTCCAGTCCGAACTACAACAGCCATATCTTTCCCAGACCGGAATCAAGCATCCGAGGACCGGACCGGTTTCGTGGTAACACCTCTCATCAGCCCGGCTAGCTTGACTCCAGTGGTGTGGAGGCTCTGGGACCCACGTCTGAGCTACCCCAGTACACTCAGGGAGAAAATTACAAAAAACAATTTGATGGACAGAATGTAGATCAATGTCTTACATTCACCCCAGTACAAGGATCTGGGCCTAAATCCATCGTTTTTTGCACTCCACACCACCCTGGGTCAGATAATGGCTTTATGCAAATCAGCTCCGACCCTGTGCCCCATGGGAACAGTCCAGTCCGAACTACAACAGCCATATCTTTCCCAGACCGGAATCAAGCATCCGAGGACCGGACCGGTTTCGTGGTAACACCTCTCATCAGCCCGGCTAGCTTGACTCCAGTGGTGTGGAGGCTCTGGGACCCACGTCTGAGCTACCCCAGTACACTCAGGGAGAAAATTACAAAAAACAATTTGATGGACAGAATGTAGATCAATGTCTTACATTCACCTCAGTACAAGGATCTGGGCCTAAATCCATCGTTTTTTGCACTCCACACCACCCTGGGTCAGATAATGGCTTTATGCAAATCAGCTCTGACCCTGTGCCCCATGGGAACAGTCCAGTCCGAACTACAACAGCCATATCTTTCCCAGACCAGCTGATTTGCATATCGCCATTGTCTAACCCAGGGTGGTGTGGAGTGCAAAAAAACGATGGATTTGGGCCCAGATCTTTGGACTGGGGTGAATGTGTGACATTGATCCACATTCTGTCCATCACCTGTTTTGTTTGCAAATTCCGCCATAAGTGCGCTGGGGATGCTCATACGTGGGTCCCAGGCACTCCACACCACTGGAGTCAAGCTAGCCGGGCTGATGAGACGTGTTACCTCGAAACCGGTCCGGTCCTCGGATGCTTGATTCCGTTCTGGGAAGGACATGGCTTTTGTAGTTCGGACTGGACTGTTCCCATGGGGCACAGGGTCAGAGCTGATTTGCATATCGCCATTGTCTAACCCAGGGTGGTGTGGAGTGCAAAGAAACGATGGATTTGGGCCCAGATCTTTGGACTGGGGTGAATGTGTGACATTGATCCACATTCTGTCCATCACCTGTTTTGTTTGCTAACTTTGAAAGCCAGCAAGTGCAAGTTATTTCAATCTTCTGTTGAATACTTGGGTCACACATTGTCTGGTGATGGTGTAGTACCCAAAAGATCGAATGTGGATGGTATCAGTAATGCTCCTCCACCAACCAATAGAGACCAGTTATTATCCTTTGCAGGCATGTGCGAATATTATAGCAAATTTGTTGATAACTTTGCTACCAAAATGGAGCCTCTAAGGAAGTTGTTGAGACATGGTAATTCTTTTGTTTGGGAAGGGGAACAACAGGTGGCATTTGAGCTCATTAAGTCTGATATTTTGCCTGCCCCTACGCTTAGACCTTTCTGTTTGAATAAATTGTGTGTCATCACAGTGGATGCAAGTATGTATGGGCTTGGATCTGTGTTGTCTCAAAGGGCAGGCAAAGATGAATGGAATGTCTGTTTTGCGTCCCGTACTCTCAATGAAACGGAGTGCAGATATGCCGTCATTGAGAAGGAACTTTTAGCTTGCGTGTGGGCAATTGAACACTTCAGAAATTTTATTTGGGGGAATACATTTATTCTGAGAACCGATCACAAGCCATTAGCCAACATTCTTTCCCCTGGTGGAGGTTGGAATGCCACGGCTCGTATTTCCAGGTTAACTTCACGACTCCAAGAATATTCTTTCACCCCAGAGTATGTTCCTGGAAAAAAAATGTGGTTGCAGACTTTATGTCTCGCCATCCATCTCCATTTGCTGAGTGTAAGAATGTGAATGACTCTGATGTAGTTACTTGTTTGCAGGATGTCCTTTCTACCTCTTTTGCTGAGATTTCAGAAGAGTTGTGGGAAACTTCTGATAAACAAGATCTTACTTTACAAAATGTTAAGAAATGTATTATTGAAGGTTGGCCTGATAAAAAGTTGCTAAAAGAAGATTTTATGCCATTTTTCAATGTTTCAACTGAACTAGAATTAGAGAATAATTTGGTCTTCAAGTCCGGTAAATGTGTTCCACCTTTTACTATACAAAATTTAATCTTAGATGTTGCACATAAATCTCATCCAGGTATGTCGGCCATGAAAAGATTGATTAGGAATTATTTCTGGTGGCCATCCTTGGATCGGTTGGTTGAACACAAGGTTAGAGAGTGTACTGTTTGTTTAGGAAATGACAAAATGTTGAAAGTTAGTGTTTGTTAGGATTCGAGCTAGTCCCTTCTTTGTGACCATGTTTTAACATCACATGACCAGGGATAGGCGTATAAAAACTAGTCCTACCTTTGGCTCAGTGCTCGATATTGCCAGTGTTTGGATTCCCTTCCTGGTTGTTGGTTGCTGAAACTTGCTGAGCAGAGCCTCCTTTCTGCTGCCTAATCCTCTGTAGTTGGCTCATCCCCTCTCACGGGCTCGTGACGAGGGTTTTCTTTTTTTGATTCCTTGCCTGCCTTGATTTTGACCCATTTCCCGTGTTACGTGTTGTCTGTTGATAGGGTGTTAGTGGTATCCAGGTAACCCTTCCCTTTGTTGTCTACCCTTGTTCTTTTTTGCCCCAGTATTCCGTGTGTACGATTATTGAGGGTTCGGGGGCTCCCATTCTCTCCAGCGTGTCTTATACGCTGAAGTTTCCGAGGTTCGCTGCAAGCGCGAGCGCGTCTCTGTTAGACAGCGCTTCGCCTCTTTGTGTGCGGTAGTGACGTTTTGGGTCACTCCGCGGCGGCTTTGTTTTGGATCGCGCTGACAGTATAGCGCAACGGAGGGTTCCCTAATCCTTGTCCTTCCGTGTTTTTTAGTTCGTCAAGGGTTTTTTTGGTATTGGCTGCACACTAAAGCCTACCTTTTCCCCTTACTATTCTTTTTGGTACGAGGACCTTACGCTAAACGGCTCCTTCCCCTCTACTGCCCAGTTTCCTAGAGCAGAAACAGGAGTACATGGTTTTTGAAGTTGCAGTACTCCACATCTTTACGAGGCGGAGCCTGCATGTGCCACAGGTGAGAAGGGTTGTGTGTTTGTTAAAGCGTGGTCACAGGGGGTTGGGTATATTGGTGTACAGTGCACATGAATGGTTTTGTTTTCCCCCTGATTATACATAGGTGCAGAAGCGTAAAGATCGAGGGAGCTGTGTCCCGGTACCTACAAGGGTGGAAGACTTGGTGTCTTTTCAATTTACCACCCTCTTTTCAGGTCGACCGGTGCACCCATAGAGTTATTCCTGTGGGTGTCCTGTGGGCAGGGGAAGGGGACTGGTGCATGCTACGTTCCTGCAGTGCTTGGGCCTCGTGGAATCTGACAGTGTTCCTCCTTTGAAGACAACAAATTGGCCTACCTTGCCTTGGAAAAAAATTGCCTTTGATATTTCTGGTCCGTTTATGTGCCTTCCTTCTGATTCTCGTTACGCCCTTGTGCTTATGGATTACCACTCAAAATGGCCAGAAGTTAAGTTTGTTTCTTCTGCCTCCACCAGTGTTGTAGTGGAATTTTTTAAGGAAGTGTTCTCCAGAGAAGGCTGTCCGTCCATCCTGGTCACGGACAATGGAGTGCAACTTATTTCATTAGAAATGGAGAATTTTCTTAAATTACATTCTATCAAGCACAACACTGTTTCTTTCTACGAACCACATGAAAATGGTTTGGTAGAGCGTTTTAATAGAGTTTTGAAGGGTTTCATTTCTGATGTTTTTAAGTCTGGGTCAGATTGGAAAACTCTCTTGAGAGAAAAACTTTGTTTTTACAGAATCACTCCTCATTCTACCACTGAAGTTAGTCCTTTCCGTTTGCTCAAGGGATGTGATCCTGCTTCTACCATTTGTCCTTGGTGGTTCAGGGATAAGTGTCTCAACAAATCTTTCTCAAAGGAGTTGGTTGAACAAGCTTCTAAGAAGGTTGAGGAAAAACAAGCTAGAAGCAAATTGTGGTATGACCAAACGTGGAATGTTAAGTCTCATAATTTTTCTGTGGGAGATGTTGTGAGAATTAAAAGACCTGGTCTTGTTTCAAAATGTTCTGATAAGTTTAGTAAGCCAATGAAACTCGTAAAAGTTTTTAGTAATAGTGTCATTACCCAGGATGGCAGATTATGGAATGTCGGGCTTGTTGCAAAATGTCCTATTGTACAGCAAACTCCCATTCCCTGTTCTCCAGAAGCTTCTAGTAGTTCCATTGCCTCAAGAGTTAAGTCTTCTGATCGTTCCAGATTGCTTCCTGTAAAATTTGATGATTATGTTTCTTAACCTCACTCCTTTCTTTTTTTCTATTGAAGGGAGATGTGTTACATTTCACCTTATTGCATATTTCCTGTACCTTTAAATCCTGCATGTTATTCTTTAAGTGTTCTTAGAACACTACTGTGTTCTTGGCTTCAGGTCAGTTGCACTGTTCCTGTGGACCAAGAGACTGCTTTTCATGTTGCTGTGCTGCTCATTAAATCAGCTACATCTGAACCTGTTCCTGTGGATTATTTTACAGTCCTCATGTAACGTAACTGGTGCTATGCAAAGCGCTCTGATACCCGTTTCGGTTCGGGTCTAGTTTGCGCCATATAAAACTCTACAAAAAAAAAGAGTCCTCAGAATTCCGGGCTTATCTGATCTTTAGACCTGCAACTTAGTTTTTCTTCTTTTTTGGAAGTATATTCTTGAGCGTGCTCCTTGTCTCTGAACTTTGTAAGCTCTTCTTGTCTGTCTGGCCCTCTTTCTCGTTCTGAGTTTTTCGTAGGACCCTGAAAAGAACAAGAAGAACGTGTATCTGTATCCTGATACTGTCAGGTTTTCAAATATTGTCCCTATTCCCAAGGTTATACCTCCTTTCGGAGGGCTCCTGTGGAGGAGAGCTACCTCTGGATTGAGATCTATTTTCTTTATTATTCAGTTTTTTGTTATTTTCCAACTTTTTCTTCGAAGGAGCAGGTGCCTGTTTGAAGGTGTCCTTTTTGAGACTACCCATTAGTTGTGGTTTTAATGCTTTCTCACCCAAACTCTGCATACATAGGGCCAGATGTAGGAGCCCTAATACCGGTCGGTAACGGCCGAATTCGGCCGTTACTGACCGGTATTAGGGTTTCCAGATGTAGGGGGCCTATATTTTACCGATTCTGTAAAGTTACCGAATCGGTAAATTCACAGAATCGGTAAAATACCGAATCGGTATATTTACCAATTCGGAAAAAACCATATGTAGGTGGCACTCCTAAGAGTGCCACAGGCCCTTAAAAATCAGAATTTTACCACCCACTGTGACACACAGACATGCCCAAAGGGCATGTCTGTGTGCCACATTGCACACAAGTCCAGAATTGGGGTGCTAGAGGGTGTCAAAGTGACACCCCCTGCACCCTTGCAGGATTCGGTATTTACCGATTCTGTAATTACCGAATCTGTATTTCACATTGATTCCTATGGGCTTCAAGGCCCATAGGAATCAATGGGAAATACAGAACCGGTATTTACAGAATCTGTAAATACCGACTCTGACAGATTCGGTAATTTTTTACCTACATCTGCCTCCTTCCAATTTACCGACTTTTAAATACCGAATCGGTATGACTCGGTATTTAAAAGTCGGTAAATCGGATTTACCTACATCTGGCCCATAGTCTCAATTATTTTAGGTAATTCATGTTCCTGTTGTAACAGACTGAACTCCTTGAGGCGTTGACGGATTGCCACTGATACTGCTTCCCCTTCAATATTTGCTAATATTATAGCTGATACATTGGCAAAACTGCCAAGTAATTTTATCCCTAAGTTCAGAGCACGTTCTGCCCCGTACTCGTTCTGCATTTGCCTTAATACATCTAGTATTACTCCTAATGATGGGATACCATGTGTTCTGGTATATATGGCAGCAAAAACTGTACCCTAAGAGGTACCATCCTCTATTTATGGTGTAATCCCCATGGGCAAGCAGATTGTTAACATTCTGTGGATTACATTCTCAAGAATATGCGATAATCATCACCAAAATAGGTTAACGCAATGTTTATATCGCCGTCTATCGCAGGAAAATAACTCTGTGTTAACGTCCTATTTAAAACAAGGCGGTAACATGCGATAGTTTCCCAATAACACATCAAATGTCTGCTATAAAGTCACAGGGACAGTGATAAAAATCTAAACTCGAAAGTGAAAAAAGTTGCGATGGGCCCAACCGCAATAAAAAAAATCTGCAATAATCTGCACCAGGCCTGCAATTCACACACGTCAGGTGGGAAAAATCACTATAAAATTAGAAAAAAGCCACACACAAAACCAAAACAACAGAAAAGCACAATGGAGGTAGCCGGAGCAAGTATAGAGGACAACCAGCATCCCACAAGCCCCACGGAGGACCAGCCAGGGACCTCGGGGTCAGGGAAGGGCAAGAATAAGAAGAAGACGCGGTTCAGTTCACAGGAAAACAGGATCCTGATAACAGAGGTGATAGAACGCCATCAATAACTGTTCGTCACCTCCACTGTGTAATTGGCAACAAAAAATGGAGTATGGCAGTCCATCATGGACAAGGTGAATGCAGTCAGAGTGCTGAGGAGGACAATGGAAAAGGTCAAGAGGCGCTGGAATGATGTGAAGCACAAAACCAAGCAGAAACTCAGCAACAACCAGAAGGCAGCTATGCAAACTGGAGGTGGGAGTCCAGCGCCACAGGAGGAGCTGGATGAGATGGAGGAAATGGTGTTCCCAGTCATCAGTGTGGCGATGGTGGCAGGAGTTGGGGGACCGGACACTGCTCAACATGACCTGACACAACAGCAGCAGGGTGAGTAATGACCAGGGACTGGGGGGACGAGGGAATATGGGCACAATGGCACACATGCACAATTAAGTATTACACAGTGCACAGCCACAATGACTCTGGATCGTGTCCCTGATCCCCTTGGCACACTGAAACACACCTAGAAAAAGCAAGTAGGCTCCCGTTGACTATCTGCCCTGAGGGGGCCCTTCCCACACATCACCAGTTTCACAACTAACCCATGCACATGTGCCAAACCCAGCAAAGCGGCGTGTCTGTGAGCCACACTGACAATGCATGACGAATAGCATGGCTGCAGTCAATATATCATGACATGTTGCAGGCCACAACACTTAGGTGGCTGAGTGTGGACCACATCCGTAAATGAGCAGGTCACACTCTGACTCATCTATGTACACAAACAACCCCTGACATCAACAACACATCTGCGGACAAACCATGCCCCAGAGTCCCAACTCACACCAAGAGCCCAATTTACCCAAGTACCCAAGTATGCAGCATCTCAGCACTGTATAAGCACAGAACTCAAGGGCACAACGCCTGAAAGGGATTAGGGGCAGCAAAATCGGAGCTGCAGGGGCGACTCTCGCAAAATACAGCACACTCACATAACATTCAGAGCACATCAACATTGACAACAATGTGGTACAAACTGCAACACTTTCACAACAGAAAAGAGGACACAGCTGGTGTCGCTTGTGTATAGAAACTGGCCAATCACATTTGGCATAGCAGGGAAATGTGAGATGATAATGTATAAGTACAAACACACATCCGTGATGTTGTCAAATTGTGCACTGTCCCGCATCAAATAGGCAACTCCTCCCAAACAGTCACAATGTACACTGTCATGCAGTCTGTATGTAAACATGTACAATGCGTCAACATACATGTAAACACAATGTTAAACTGCATCTCCCCTTTACATTGCAGAGGGAGAATCAACACCTCCTGCGGAGCAGACCCAACAACTCTTCACTGATGACAAAAAGGACCTCCCCACCTTCGACACTGACGCCCTCCAAGAGCTCATGGACAACTTCGGCACCCCACCTCCAGGAGCAGGGCAGCCCAGCTGCATCGAAGACACCCCACCCCATGCACAGACCACACAGCAGGAAGCACCCACCACCACGGCTGTCTCGCAGGACCCCCACGAACAATGCATGGCTTTCCAATTGCGTGTGTTGGGGTGCGAGGAGAAGATGGCTGAACAGGTGCGCGTGGTGTTCGACCTCATAGCATTTAAACTAGATGCCATAGTTGGTTATATAAGTCCCATCAGGGACCACTCACAGTCCCTAACGAAGACCCACAGTCCACTCTATGCTCTCCAACGATCCATGGCTGACATCGCTGGAGTCCTGACTCGGAGACAAGAACAACTGTCTAGTCAGAGAGACTCCATCGATGTCAGCCAGGAGTTGGGACATATGCAGAGGATCATGGAGAACATGGAGCCATGCAGGCGGAAAGAATGGCTGCCATGGCTGCACAGCAGTGAGAGGTAGCTGGCTTTTTCCGTGCCCTGTAGACCCTCATTATGGCCTTGCTGCCACAAGACCTGGAGCGGTGAGTGCTGCTGCTACCACTCCAGCCACATCTCGGCCCCCTGAAGTGTCAGTGCCACACAGTTCAGCAGACATTCCACCTCTGGCTCGATGTGTCACTGCCACACAGTGATGCAGACAAAAAAACACCACATGTGAGGCACATGATGCATCAGAGGTCAAAGATGCGGAAGATTCTGCCTCAGTGGTAAGAAGGACGCAGTAGCATTCATCTCCGCCATATGGCCTGTATCTGCACTCTGCATCATCACCTTCCCCTGTCCCCGAATACACTCTGCGACACTCAACTTGGACCTCACCATGGACTGCCATATTCTGTTTTCAATCAGTCTGCAGACTGAACTCTTTCTCTTCCGATTAACTTGTCATTCCCTAAAGGACTCTGGCTGGCCCTCCACGGGGCAACAATGTAAAGTGCGGTTTGTATGGCCCTGTACTGCCCCAGCTACAACACTCCTCTGAATGTGTATTAAACATTCAAATTCACAGATGTGTCATGTCTATGATCATTCAAAAGTATCAAAGTATGGATGAATGTAGGGTCAGTGATTCCCCCTTAGGTCCATGTTGCTCATGTTGTGGGACTTGTGTCACAGGGTGCAACATTACCGATTGTGGTCTGGGTGGCGCCGACACTACAACAGAGACACACACATTAGTTACTTCCTTGTCCAGCCCAGAACAGAACCACGCCCAGAGCCCGGGGGTCATTGTCCACACCCCTACGCTGGACTGGCATAAACCAGGCCAGCCCACTCCGCTTACGCTTATAGGGGGGGGACAACGCTACTTGTCCCAGGTCTTCCCTGTAGTGATCTGCTGATCACAGGTCTAGTTGTCAACATGCCACAGCCACTCCCTGAGGCCTGGTTTGCACCCACACCACACCCATCCAGCACAGGTGTCAAAAGACATGTGACCCGGGCAACAAAACGGGCCGGGCACACGTGCTCGAGGCCGTTACCACTATCTATCTGAGTGTGTCCGTGTGGTCATTATTTATGCATGAGGGTCTAGGGCCCTACCACATCACATTCCCCACTTCCATAGGTGACATGATGGCATTGTACCATGAGACTCAATAATAAAGGGTCTATGACTTGCAGGGCACAGAGTTGGTGGTAGCGAGGCACTTTGGCTGGTACGGGTCTACCGCCACAAGACGGTGACTTGCGGTGCACAGAATTGGTGGCAGCCGAGGCACTTTGGCCAGCACGGGCCTACCGCCACGAGACCGTGACTTGTGGTGCACAGAGTTGGTGGCCGCCGAGGCACTTTGGCCGGCATGGGCCTCCCGCCATGTGGTGATGACATGCAGTGCACTGAGTCAGTGGCACTCGAGCTGAGCGGGTGTGCAGCCTGCGATGATGTGTAGTCCTCGATATGCCGTCCTGCCAATCAAGATTCAATTTGAATTGTGAGCCCTGCTGGACCACAGTGGACGCCGAAGGCAGCAGGCTGCACAGACATGACTCCGCGGCGCAGTGCAGCAGGGTGCCCTGGGGGCCTGTGGCACGAAATCCAGTGATCGGCTGTGGAGGTTGCACCAGCACATGGTGGGCCCTCTTGGAGACATGCTGGTGGCGGCAGGTGAGCATTGAGGCCTGGGTGTGCAGGGGCGAGCAGTCCTCGCTGGGCAGCGGACCAGTCTAGGGACCAGGGCTGGGGTGCAGCCGGTGCACAGGGTCGGGTAGGCACCACCGGTCACGGTGGAGCCCTCGTGGCTGGGTGGGGGGGAGTGAAGGTGCATGGGTATCAAGCTGATACCAACCGTGATGCTTACAGGTATGAGAAATCCTGCATCATGAGACTGTAACAGAAGTTCGTTTGACTGTAACCTTTCTTTTCTTTCCTATGAAGGTTATAACCACACATACTTCTGTTACAGTCTTTATTAGCAGGATTTGTCCTTCCTGTTAGCATTCCGGTTAGCCCAAGTGCTATACACTGTACCAGATTGGGTTTGTGACTATACGGACGCTTGACCATTGTCACAATTTTTCTAACAGGTTTCTGAATAGTGACTTCTGGAGTATGGAATTGTATTGGGGAGTTCATGCAGCATACGCAGTTACTTGAATCCACACGTTACCCTGATGCTGTTCCCCGTTGGGCGTTGGCTATGCTTTTTGTATTGTTTATTTGTGTATTTGTAATAAAGAGCTATTTTTGCACTACTGTTGACTACTGGACTTCATGACCGTGCGCATCCCCATTTCAGTTGCATCTGGGATCTTGGATCTGGGGCACAGAGGCGTCTGACATTGGCTGGTGTTGGGGTTGGTTGAGCAGGAACACTACGAATTGGAACAGTCGTGTGGTGCGGATACAGGGGCTGTTGTGGACATGCATCTAAGACATGTGTGAGGAAGTTTGATAGAGCTGGCTGTGGGACTCCTCTGACTCTGGCAGTTGTTGGTTGGGAGGTACCAGGGGCCAACAGGTGCAGCACAGCCATCAGCTTTGGCTGTGGAGGGATGTTGGTTGCCCGCTGTGTTGGTACCGTCAGCCTGTGGGCAATGTGGGTCGGGATGCAGAGGATGGTTGTCCTTTTGTGCCTGTAGTGGGCAATGACTTCCTCTGGCATTGAGACTCTGAGGCTGATGGGTGTTAGGAATGTCTGCTGTCCTGTTCTGCGCTGCCTTTGTGGTAGTCCGTGAGGTGGGGCTTCTGGGAGGGGGCATCAGGGTGGTGGCAGTGGGTGTTGTGGACCTCTTGGGTCTCCGAGCTGCATGATCAGTGTCTCCATGACAGGTGTTGGTCTTCAGATGTGGCTCTGGGCTAGGCTTCCTTTCATACAGCAGGTAGTCATCCTGCTTTACACCAGTAAAAGCCAGGTGTTAAATCCCTGCTGTTCACGTGCCTTATCGCCTGTTTTTGGATTGCATCGCAGATCTCGATGGTCGTTGATAATATCGCGAGGTGGTTTTCATTTTTTTGCACAGGAACACCTAATCTGCATATCATTAGCATTAGTTGTCGCTCTCATCCATGGCGACGTTTTTGTTTTTTACGGAAGCTTTTGCTGGAAAAGTGGCGATTTCAGCAGTTTGCACTAGCTTGAGAATAGGGTGATAATTCGTTTGACACTTTTGCTGCGGTAAAGTGCTGATAACTTGGTGATAAGTCCTTGAAAATATGCCCGAGTTTTTTTTTTAAGGGCTGGTATTTGGGTAATCTGCTTCTAACTGATATTTTTTGAGCTACCCAAAATGGCATTTGTTCACATTTTGCAGGTCTTTTACCCATTACTGCGTGTAAAGTTTGTGGTGTGAATTTAGTTGTTTTATTTTGAACTGGACCAGTTGTTGTAGCCATTGCTTGCTGAACTGTGTCCTCATGACAAACTGTGTCATGTTTCTGTAAAGTTTTATCAATTCTTTGTGAGGTGTAAGTAAGACTTCTCCTGGCATTGCTTCAATGTCAGGATGGGGTGTGTGGGCCCCTACTACTGGCCATGCTGCTCCTTCTCTTCCGAGCGGACCGAGTCTTACTTTATTTCTTGTATGGTGGAGGGCGCCTTTAAACCAGTATAAATGTTCCTGGTAAGTTAGTGGAACTTCAATGTCCTCATAGGGACAATATTCTTCTGGTATTCCACTTTCTGTGTAGTAATGAAATGTTTTTGTTCTTACATTTTCAACCGGGAATGTAACCCATGAATAGAATACCTCTGTTCCATGAGATTTGGGTGCCTCAATCGCGAAAGCTACCGGTCCACCCCTGGCTGTTAGACCATGTGTACCTAGTTTTATGGTGATGGCTTTCCTAACATTTTCTGCAATGTGAATTGCACCTGCATTTTACTCATCTGCTGGGAGATTTAGTTCTTGCACAATGTTATTTTCTGAATCAGCACAATTTTAGGAACAGTGTGTCCTTCAAGCTTGATTAACCAACAGCCAATAAATAGGAATTTGTGCCTACCCACTCCAGACGTCTCCGGGGAATTGTGGGTAGGGGTCTCTGAGACTAGCACGACTGGACTACTCAGATTCTACTGCACAATAAGTATCCAACCAACGTTGGGGGCACCATGTCATATATTTCCTATAAAAACGTATACAGGATTTGCGCATTCGGACAGCATACACTGTAGGACTGGTGTCACACTGATTCTAAACACCCCCTTGGCCTTCTGTATCAGCTAGCTCACAGTGCCTCTAGAATCTCCTCTTACCAAGGAATAGTTCTTGACAACAATTGAACATGACAACCCTGATCCCTCAGGACTGTGAAAACAATATACTACCTTTCGCTCAGTCACTCTTGCTTACTTAGTCTGTCTTCGAGAGATACTAAGAATAAACAGTCTGGGCGTTTTCAATAAGCATTTAGTGAACAGTTGTTATTATTGTGTAAAATAGCTGAGCTGCAACAGCCATCAGACAGTAACAGATATACATGATTAGACGCACCCAATAAAGTAAAAGGATGATAGAGTTCTACCATCTTGCGAGAATCATGAATACATATATGTGTATAAAGTATGTGACAATAAAAGTGCGTACTCCTATGATGACTCTTTAACTAGACGTACCTAGCATGTGTTTAGGTGTTAAGCCTGATTTGAGAGACTACGGGACCCCGTTTTAGTCTCGGGTTGGACACCCCACGAGGTAAGTTAGACCACTGTTAGCTGGAGTGTCTGCATGCTGGAAGCTCAGCGTCTCGCGTTAGTGTGTCGGCCGGGAGGTCCGGGCCTCCTCTACCTGTCTATGCAAGATGTGATGTATATATGCCCATAAGTCTCCCTAATGGGTTCTACCTCGCTGTATTACTTTGTCGGACTTAGGATGACGTCGGGAATGAACTGTATACATAGATATTATACAGGAGATGGTCCTGCTGTGGTTCCAAGAATCCTCATGCATAATGTATGAGGTTTTTACCATGGAAAATTCTGCGTTCTTTATGCAGTGTCATATGTAGGTAAAAGGTCAGTCCTTTAAAACCGTAATGTATGTAATGTAGGGGATAATATAGGTGAAGGGTTACAATGTTACCTGAGCCTATATTAGGGTACCTATATGGAATATAACAACCGCTATCTTCAGAATAACCAGGGCCAGTGGTTTTGTGTAAGTCAACCAATATTTCAGGGCGCCGAATTCCTATAGTGAAGTTCTCTAATCATAAAATTCCAATTAACTGTAACAAACACCATATACAAACGAAAAATTAAACAACCATTGACAAAGCCAACATTTTTCGCCTATGCCAGATCTATTGGCTTTGTCAATGTTTTTTACACCTGTTGCAGAGCAGTGCTGGCTGCTGTGCAACACAGCTTTAAAGGAAAGAAAATAATAGCAGTATGATGAGGACAGCACTGCGAGTCATTGCACTAATATTTTGTCTACTTTCATCCATGTTACTTAGTTGCGCTGTCGCAGCTGTGTAACATGTCTAAGAAAAATAGACAAAGCCAAAATAGCTGGCATAGGCGAAACCTTTTGGCTTTACAAATGCTTGTTAAAATTAGTGCTCAGTTGAGTAAACAGCAGCCCAGTGCTGCTGTTGACCAGGGGGACGCATTTAAAGGTCCAGAGCGCCGCATGCGGACGTACTTTGAGAAGCACTGAGTTTGAAGAAATTTTTATATTAAATAAAGGTTTCACACGACTCTTCTTTAACATGAAATATCAGGATGAGTTGGCTGGATAGAGTCAGGTTCTTATATTTGATGTTAATGTGGAGTTTTATGCTCACATATTGAAAGACAGTGATAATCGGCAGAGGCAACCTTTACATGGACTTTGTTGTTGCCTTTGTCGACCTAAAATCTGCCTTTGACGTGGTCCCTCGCCCTAGATTGGGGCAAGCCCTTAAAGACAAGGGTACGCCTCCTGACATCCTATCCCTTGTCATACACTTATATACAGACAATTGTGCCAGACTTCGATGGGACGCTTAGTGCCAGCTGACTGAGAGGGTTCCAGTACCTAAAGGCTTCTGCCATGGCCACGTTTCTGGCTCTAACGCTGTTATTGCATTTGTTATTGCATTTCTTATATAGCGCCAGAATCGACCCCCGAAGGGGTATCTCCGCGCTTGCCTTGGGAACCCGTCCTGGTTTTTCCCTGTGAGATAGCCCCTACAGGGCATCCCCAAGGTGAAAGCCAGGCATCCCGCCGCAGGGGGGCCGTTGTGGAGATTAAGCAAGCTTAATGCCCAGAGTTGCATAGTGTGAACCCATGATTAGGTCAGGCACCGAAGCGAGAATTATCGAGTCCGTGGACATTTGAGCTCAACACCCTGCCGCGTTGGGAATCGAACCCTGGTCCCGGGTCTGACCTCTGCTTCAGGGTCTGCCTGCTCTAACCAGTGAGCCACACTTCTCCACAAGCTGTACCTAAATGATATTGTGCACTTTCTATCTCAGGTCCACACTGACACCCCTATACTTGATAATACTAAACTCCCACTCTTTTATTTGCTGATGACACCTTATTGATCTCCAAGGCCCTGAGTGGGTTAAGAAACTTTTGACATGTTTTGGCCAGTTCTGCCATGCTCGAGGCTTTGAGATTATTACAGCAAAAACTAAACTAATGTCTTTTAACCAACATAAATCATACAATGGGGATCTAGTATTAGGGGTAGTTTCACTAGAGAAGATGGATTCAATTCTTATTGGGGCGGTACACTCTCCTCCTGCATGATATTGAAGATGCACATTAGCAAGGCTGATATTCAATATAGACAGATGTTGGGCACAATTCTCAAAGAGCGCAGTGGTTCTTTTACCAAACCTATAGCACCTGCTTTCCAGATGTATGAAACAAAGGCCCTTGGTTCAGCCCTTTATCGAGAGAAGCTATAAGGCTTTTCCAACATCAGTGACCTGGGCAAATCAGAGAATACATTTCTGCGAACACTCGCCCTCTTACCTCCCTTGTATCATTTGTCTTTGGACTTGGGTGTGAAGGGCATGGAAGCAAAAGCTAGATTGTGCCCTCTTCTGAACTGGAGGCAAATCTGAACTACTCACAAACTTACCCACTATGCCGCTGCTCTGAAGGATGTTATCAAGGCCAACCACTTTAACAAAATCCCTTGGCTACTACACACTAAAAGGCTCTTGCTCTCCCTTGAAATGTCTGACCCAGCTGCTGACCATTTTCTCTCTTAAGAGTCTCCGATACAACAGTACTGGCTTTACACAATGGCTTTGTAGATTGTATGTCTACCTGTGTCCTTAAGCCGTTCCAGAACCTTATTACTATGCCTTTGGATAGGAAGTTGTACTTCCAGTTCAGAGTGGGTGCCCTGCCACTGAAACCTTTCACTTCCAAATAGTTAGTTTTGGAATCTTATGACTGAACCACGTGCAGTTATTATAAGGAAACTGTCCCCTATGCTTTATTTGCATGCCCTGTCTACATGCACCAATGCTGCTTCTGGCTACCGCCTATTTGTAGGCAGCTGGGCACATGCAAGCATTGTACAGCTCTTCGAATTCTCAGAACCAATTGTCGGCCTCTGTATGCCTGAGGTTTGCCAGGTTCCTGGGTGCATTGTGGATGCTTAGAAGTAAGGCTCTTTCTCATCAACAGAGCCAGGGCTGATCCTTTTAAGAGATCACCTCATGCCGCTCTGCACTTTGCTCTATTTTCCTTTCCTTCAAGGGGATGCTTATGTAGACACTGCATCTGGGCATCTGGTTCTTGATTTCCCATTCATGTTGTCCTGTAGTTTAACTAGCTGCTGTTGATTCAGATCGTTGTTCTTTTTACTCTATGATGTTCACACTATTCTTCCGCTCCTTTCAACTGACATGCAATTTGAACTGTGCATGTTATCACAAGTATCCTGGTTTTTAGCTATTTATGATATGGTTTTATGTATTTTATGTGCATTTCTATGGCCCTAGCACTGGAAACAAAGTTATTTTATTGATGTATTAATATGGCGGAATGATATTATGTACAACCATTATAATAAGTTTAATGTAATGTTTTGGAAGTTTCCAGCTCCTTTTTTATAAACAACCACTTATTGGTAGTGGTATAAATTGGGAAAACACTCCAAAGAATGCAAACCTTTACATAAAAGCAATCGGTCTGCAAAGTGTTCGTTGAGCCTTCTTGGTGATTTCACCTCCCTAGTTTAGTGCTTTAAAATATTTTGCTGTGCCATTTTGGGTCCCCTGCATATGGTCATAGGGGGAAACTACTTCCATCAGTCACTACGGATGTGAAATAATGATAGGCACAAAAGTGGCAAGGCTGCCGGACCTGCTAATTGTTAATACCTATCGGTATTGGTTACCTATTGGCTAGTACAAAGGTTCCCTAGCTATACGTCTCAGGCCCAGCTACATCTGGAGCTTGGCCTGATAAAAAAAACGATTGCCACGAAGTGTTCCATGCTAAAAATTTGACTAGATTTAGAATGGTGGAGGACAACACATTAGCCACATGACCCTGGCTTTAAATTAATCAGCCAAAAGCAAGCTCTATCTTTAGTTACAGTTTTAGCAAGGCTGTATAGTCACTGCAGGCCTCTGAATTGTTGAGCGCAGGTTCCTCTACTGGCGAATCTAAGAGGATCCTTAACAGATCTGCCAGACTTCTCTCCATGCAAAAAGATAAAGAGAAGACAGCCAAAATCCCCAGTGCCTGGCAAATCATTAACTCCTATGTTATTAGAAAGCCACAAAGTCAATGTTCTTTTAAAGCCACAATTCCTGAAAATGATGAAGAACATACTAGCCAACCGAATTGAAGCCAGCTCCAATCACAGCAAAGAACTCTTTAGCATCGTCAAGGAGTTGTCCAACCCCTCAGCAACCAAAAACGTATTCACTCCTTACCAAGAACTCTGCTGCACCCTGGCGGACTCCTTCCGAGACAAGATCTCCACCATCTACAAACATATTGATCCCCTACATGCCATGTCTGACATCCTCAGCCACCTAGATCCCACAGATGCAAACTCCAACCACCAGATTACTGCTTGCGCCCAGCTCCCCGCACAGAGCATCACAGACATCATGCACTCCATCCATTCAGGAGCACTCACAGACCCTTGCCCCCACCACATGTTCAGCCTCTGGAATAGGACTGTCAGCAAAAGCTCACCGTCATCCTCAACACATCCATCACCTCGGCCACCTTCCCAGAAGAATGGAAACATGCTGAAGTTAAACTCCTCCGCACTAAACCGTCCATCGACCCCAAGGAGCAGAAGAACTACTGGCCCATCTCTCTACTCCATTTTCCAACCAAAGTCCTCAAAAGGCCATCAAACACCAACTCATAAAATACATGGAGAACAACAATCTTCTGGACTGATCCCAATCCAGATTCCATACAAGCCAAAGCACCAAAACCCCCCTGATTGCAGCCACTGACGACATCATAACCCTTCTTGACTGGGGAGAAATGGCCACCTTGATCCTCATTGACCTCTCAGCAGCCTTCCAAACTATGTCCCACTGCACCCTGGTCAAATGGCTTCATCTGATTGGTATCCAAGAGAATGCATACTTACTCGCCGCAAGAACCCAGAGAATCCGCCTACCTTCATTCACCTCAGAACCTAAGACCATCATCTGTGGCCTCCCTCAAGGTTCTCCCCTATTCAATGCCTTCATGACCCACCTGGCCAAAATCATCAGAACCCAAGGACTGAACATCAAATCCCATGCAGACAACATCCAGTGCATCCTCTCTATATTTGAAGACCCATCCACCACGAGAGCCAACTTCTGCCTGTGCATGACCAGTGCTGGATAACTGAATGCAATACAACTACCTCAAATGCAACACAGACAAAACAGAAATACTTATCAGCGGGAACAACACGTCTTTGTGGAATGATCCTGGTGGTCTGCTAAACTAGGACCCCCACCCACTCCTACAGACCACACCCAGAACCTTGGCATCATCCTGGACAGCAAACTCACCATGAAAAACCAGATCAACGCGGTCTCCTCGGCCTGCTTTCTCACTGTTTGCATGCTCGGAAAGATCTTCACATGTCTCCCAGTCAGTACCAGGCGCACCGTTACTCAAGCCCTCGTCAATAGTTGCCTGGCCTACGGCAACACACTCCATATAGAAATTACCACATACCTCATGAAGAGACTGAAGATCATACAGAACTCAGTGGCCAGACTCATCCTCAACCTTTCCAAACAGACCCACATCCCCCCATGCCTCAACAAACTCTGCTGGCTCCTCGCCTACAAGAGATGTCAATTCAAGATGCTGACTCATGCCTACAAAGCCCTGCATAATCAAGAAGCAGCAAACATCCACCACCGCCTAAGCTTCTACCAAATCTCCAGACACATGTGCTCTGCCTCCCTCTCCCTCGCTCACACCCCGCATCTGCAAAAGCAACAGGGGAGGACACTACTTCTCCTACTTCGCCGCAAAGTCCTGGAATAGCCTCCCCTTCCATCTCCTGACCTCACCCTCTCTTCAGGAATTCAGAAAGGGACTCAAGACCTGGTTGTTAAACGAATTCCACCTGAGTAGCAAGGCTACCAGTGCCTGGATACCCTCACGGATGATTAGCAGTGCTTTATAAATCCTGTTTCATTGATTGATTGACGAACATACTTTGATGTGAATTTTCAACATCACCTTAAACCTAAATTAATGGACCTTTGCTTAGGCATCCAGCTAACATTGGACGACCTTCCCCCTGGCTAGAATCAGCAAAGACAAACTGCAGGCTCTGAGTTCCAGACAAAGAAACATTAGTGCACATCCTTTGCTTCTGTCCATCAATGCTACTTTAGTGTAGAATGATGTTGCGGGTGCCTTTACCCAGGCAGAGGTCGGGACATGCAAACAAGCCTTTATTGCGGCACTTAACCCAGTAAACACACAGCTCAACATCAGAGTGGTAACATTTCTGGGAATCTTCGAGGCTAGAATAAAAACACTACTTGGATGAATCAGAGTCTGTAATGAAATACGCACCAACACTTTGAATCTCCATGGATAACTGTGCTCATGAACATTATTTAAAAAAAATTAAATTATATATATATATTTTTTTTTGTCACTTTGCATTCTTTTTTACATATATTCAATGCCATGATGGCATTTTGTATGACTTCTTCTGTAGATATTACAATTTACAGTCGTTTTCTATACCTTGCATGTGTAAAGGTTTTAATTAACTACACATCTTGATAATAAAATGTTAATTTGAAATTTGAAGTTGCTGTGCTGCCTCACTAAGCATAAAAGGAAGGGTAGTTTAAATTGACCCTTTACAAAAACCTCTCTGTAGTGAACATGTTTGGCTTGTGCCTGACCCGTGGTAACTTTAGGGCTCTATATGCCACAAGTAAATAAGAAAAGATTGACCTGCATGATCAGTGCTTTGTGTCTTGCCTATCTTGCTCTTTATATCAGATTGAAATAAAGCACTACAGGCAAGTTCACAGACTTTTCTGCCTTGTCAGTCAGTGGCTTTTCTTGCAATTCATCTACTGACCGTAGCATTTTGTATTCTAGTACCCCTAAAGGCATGCAATAGGAACAAAGAAGGACACTCTGTTTCGAGAGATGCGCTTGCATGTGCGTAGCAGCATTGCCAAAGTATGAATACTTAATTCAAAAGGTGACAGACATTTGTAGGTGATTTCTAGTGAGCAATATGTGGCATGGCCTCAATGCGCGACATCTTGAAAGCTCTGACGATGGCTATGAGTAGCAAAGACAACAACAGTTGGTATCATTATCCAGCTCACTAGCACTTCTTTTAATGTCCTTGTGAGGGGGAACAGCTGAGTTAGGTCCGTTACACTTCTTTGTAGCAGACAGTCCCCTTTTCTGCTATCTTACCTGCTGTACTCATTTTTAGGTCTCGCCTGACGTTAGCAGCGTGCATGCGCTGCCCTCGCCATGCGAGTACCTTTTGGAATCAATACGATTTCAGAAGTATACTTGAAGCCTGCCCCTCTTTCCATTGGCCTTGCGTCATCGTTTATGTTAAACGATGGCGCCTGATTGGAAAGCGAGTTTCTTGTTTACCTCCTTCTCCACTTTTAGGACGGCCCATGTGGACAGGCCATCACCATCTTTGTTTCTGGCACAGCGCACACTGACATGCGCTCTTGAAGTAAGCCCTCCACCTATGCGTTGTGATGGAGGACGACGCTGAACGTGCAACTTTTAAAACAGCTACACATTTTACTCAACCCAGTAAGTGGTTTCATAACACACATCATTAACCTACATATAGACTGTGCAGTTGATTGCAGCAAACTCTTAAATGTATTAATGGCGAAGCACCTCTGTGCCATAAAAATAGGTACCCATGTCAACCCTGCATCAAGACAAAGTGTATGTGGAATTAGCATCACAAACACCGCGCTATCTGTGTTGTCTATTTTTGTACATGATAGAGGTAAAGCCCAAATCCATTCTAAACACACCTTCGAGATCCTGCTGCGTTTTAGCGTGTTAAAGGTAGACTATCATGACACCCCGTTGTAACTTCTTTACAAAAAACTCAAGATGGACGCCTTCCTACCGGGAAAGCAATGTTCTTTAACCCCCTGAGTGTGCAAGCCCAGAGCCGAGCTTAAACTTCAGAATGTAGAGTAAACGTTGCCTTAAGATACCCGCAACAATGGCAAGGGCTCACTTTATGGTTATGTGGACCAATGTGATAATATGCAACAGAGTGAGGGTCAGCGCCGAAGGTGTAGTCTCGCGGTCCACAGTACAGTGACCTTTAAGCCAACGTCCACTGAGCAGCATAGTAGACCTTCAAGCCCTGGCACTGTAACAAAAAGAGATTACGTGCACACACATGCACAGATACATGCACACACACAGAGCAATGACACACATACATGGGCCAATATCATAGAACAAACACACACTAACTCATAAAACAATGACAGTCATGCACCAATGTCACAGAGCCAAAACGTGCTCACACGCACCCTCACAAAATATACATAACCACATACCTTCTGATCAGGAAATGTCCAGGGCGGAATAAGTGTCAGCTAGGACTATCAGCCTTGTTGTTTCCAGTCCTTAAGGACGAGATCCCAATATAAGTCAGAGGCTTGGGCTCCCCGGAAACTGGGGCTGGGGGCTTCCCCCTGCTCAGTGTCCACAGAGCTGTGACACCCTCAGGAGCAGCTGCTCCAGGCAAGAGAAGAGGCTGGAAGTTTCAGAGTTCCTTGAGAGCCCGCTCTACCCCTCCTCTGCGTTCTATCTGGGCGCTTTCCCAGCATATCCATAATAACAAGGAAAAAACAAACAAAATCAAAAAATTGACAAAAGCGATAAAAGTGAAGACCCCAGTTGTGGGATCAGTTTGATTTTTGTGGGATCCCTGACGCCCAGCAGCGAGCCCACCTTTATGGGCACATGGCAGCCCGGTGGGGCCAACCTGCTCTTCAGGATGTCACAGCAGGTAAGGGGGGCTGCGCTGCTCCCTGCGGAGAGAGTTTGGTGGTCTGTGTGGGTCTCTACGCATGAAGCTCTGCGTTGCCCTGCCTGTACCCTGCCTGTTGCACGCCTGGTGTACACACTTGATGGTAATGTGCGCGTGTTATGAAGTTGCTTGTATTATTTTGCCAGGTTCCTCATTTGATAATGTGTGTATATTATGGTGTGTGCATATTTCGGTAATCTGCGTATTTTTGTGGTGATGTGTGCATGCTAGAATGCTGTTGAATGTTATGATGGGCGCACTATGTTATGGTAATGTTTGCATGTTACGGTGTAGTGTGCACTCAGCGTATCACATTGTGCATACTCCGTACTGGGAGCAGCCTCGCTAGAAATGGGAATGCACCCATGCTGAGGGGTGGAAAGTCTGTCAGGCAACCTCTAAACCAAGACAATTGTATGTTAGAACTGTTCAAATGCTTGTTTAATTATCTATAGCACCAAGATGCCCTGTAGCTGGTGTAGCTGCAAAAACTAAACAAGCATTAAAAATGCAATAGGTCTACAAGCTATACAATACCATTAGCAAAGCACATGGCTTTAACTTAATAGAAGGCGAGACCTATTGCTTTTTCAATGCTTTTTGAAAGGAGGGATAGGTACCTGTTGCTTGTGCAACACAGGAGTCGAAATAACACCCACTCCATAGAGATGCCTATTGATCTACTGCAAAACGTATTCACAGGAGAGGCTTGTGTCAGGGAAAGGAGGTGGGGTGGATGTGGGACAAGGGAGAGAAATACAGCTGCTGTCCTTCAGCATCACGTCACACTCTTGTACTCCTCTCCTTTCCTCTCCACTGCAGGCAGGCACAGGGTTCCAGACAGCACTGCGGCCAATCCTGAAGCTGTTCTCATGAATGAGAGCAGCTATAGGATTTGTCCTGAGCTCTGATGATTTGCACTCCCAGACAGACTGGGAGCCTGCACATGCTCTCTCCAACCCAGCAATGCAGCTGGAACTGTAAAGAGCTTCTCTGAGCATGTGAGTTTGGCCCGCCTAAGAGGGCCGGCCTCTCCAACCTAGCAATGCAGCTGGTATTGGAGAGAGCTTCACTGCGCATGTGGGTTTGGCCGGCCAAACCCACATGCGCAGTGAAGGCAGTGCATTACCACTTCCCTTCAGTGCCTGTGTTTTATTATCGTTTTATTTTTCATGTATTTGAGGGTGCTGGTGGAGGGGGTGCTCCTCCGCCAAAGTGGAGGAGCTGCCACTGTGTATTCAACTCAAAGGTCACTGAGCCAGCTCCTAGAAACCCTTGCATGTTTTGATGAAGAGAAATGACATAGAAATAATTCTTGTATTCATACTCAGTTTTATATATATATATATATATATATATATACGGGGAGAGAGCAGCAGATCACTGCTGGACAGGATGCCTTCAGGAGACACTTAACACCATGGATCTCACAGCAGCGGTAAGCGGACGACCTTGCAGCTGACAGTGTCAGGGCATTACGAAATGCACTAACTGGTTACTGAACCGAAGTTCGCCGTGAGGGACCGCTTTCATGCCCTGTTCGTGGGTTTTCAATTTTTAACAACACAGTTACGTCCGAGGAGGTCCGGGCGGCCTTGCTGCTGTTGGCGCGGGCCAGCCGCGAAGATCTGTTACAGCCAGGTGTGTTGGGGCAGGCTTGGGTGGGGGCCACCAGGGGAACGCGGGCAGCCTCGGCAGGGGTCAAGGTCGTGGCATGCCTGGATGATGAGACAGACGCCCGGGGGCAGCCAACCGACCGGAGGGGGGGGGCAGAGCGCCCAAGGACCCGGCGAGGGGCGGGAAGCGTAGGAGCCTGCCCCCGCGGGCCTTCCCTCAGATCGAGTTCCTTCCTGGGGCTTCTGGGGCTGCTGTGAGGGGCGCGGCCCCCCCGCCTCAGTTGCTGGGGCAGGTTCAGACTTCGTTGGTAGCGGGGGAAGGGGAGGGGCAGGGAGACAGCCTCATGCGGCCCCTTTTGCCGGCATTGATTACAGGTGAGGCGTCCAAGGTCCTTGAGGCAGAGGTTCAGGCTGATTCCAACCCTATCGGGGAGGGCCTGCAAGGGGAGACTGAGCCTGTGGAGGAGGGGCAGGGTGAGGAAGCCCCATTTGACCTGTCCACCAGCTCCAGGGCAGGGACCCCTGCCCTGGCGAGGCAGGAGCCGGCCGGGGAAGCAGTGGAGCGGGGTGGGGTGGCGGTTCTGGTCCCCATGGGAGGGATGCCCGGGTGGGCCCCCGGTTTTGGTCAGGGTAGTTACTTCCCCCCGGGGGCCGAGTTTATGGGCTACTGCCCGCCCCCGCCCCCCCTGGTCTGGGGCACGCTATCTTGGGAGGACAGGGCCAGGGAGGAGAGGATCCTCAATCAAATCCGGGAGGTCAGGTGGGCTGAGCAGACCAGGGCCAGGGTAGGAGCGGTATGGGGTCACGAGATTGAGGGCCCTTCCACCCCGACCTCTGAGGAGTAAAGGGAGGCGGAGCTGGGGGAAGAGCGCAGGAGAGTCAGGGCTAGGAAGAGCGTGGTGGAACCCCCACCGCTCAGAGTTATGGCGGGCGTAGGGACGGCCAGGACGGCTTTGAGGCCCGATGGTGCTGGGGCCCACTCAGGCTGGAGCGACCTGAGGGGCGGGAGGGGATCCAAGCCGGCGGCTGTCGGCAGAGCCCGGGGGTGCCTGGCGGGGCGCAAGACGGCTCCAAAACGCAGGACAGAAGCAGTAGGGCAGTCTGCGGCGGCTGTCCCTCCACAGAGGGCTCGGGCTCCTGCGGCACGTGTGGAGACTGGCATGCGTGTGCATGGGGGTGTGCAGAAGGGTGTGAAGAGAGCTGTGAAGGAGGTGGAGAGTATGCGTGTGGATCTGGAACCGGTGCTTCTAGATTATGGCGCGGAGAGTGATGAGCTGGAGGACGGGGAGGTGCGGCATGACTTGGAAGGCTTAGGGGGCGCTGCGGACAACAGGGACCTTGGTGTTTTGCAGGCCCCGGCGTCGACGAAGACCAAGGCCAGGACGGCGGCGGTCCAAGTGTCGGTGCCCAGAGGACGGCCCAGGGAACGGAACGAGACACTCACAGGTGAGGGAGCCTGGTGGGCAGCCTGGGATGACGGTCCCCGGGGTGGGGAGGGGCGTAAGAGGACTTGCAGGTCGGTGGGAGTTGGCGATGGTTCAGTGCGGGAGAGGGAGAAGCCATTGGGCGGTCCACCTGAGGATGGTGAGAAGGTGGACGGTAAGTCAGTGACTTTGGGGGTGCAGACGGACAAAGGTGAGGGTAAAGAGGAGAAGGGAGTGAAGGTGCCGAAGAAACTGCCATATATGGGGCTGGCTATGCCATTGGGTTCGCATCTCTCAGAGAAACTAAAGGATCGGATTTGGAGGCATGAGTTTGTGGATGTCTTTAAGTTACTACATAGGGAGGTGCAGGCAAAGGAAGGGTCCAAAGAGGAGGAGTGGGAGCTGACGAGGCGCCCTAGGGTGCCGGTGACGATGGAGAACTGGACGTCAGCGTTCTTGATTTATGCCAGTGTCTACTGCCAGAAGTATTTGGACAGGACGATTGCGCTTTTCAAATACATGGACATCATTCGCAAGGCCCAGATGCAGTTCGGGGGTTTTGCCTGGCTGAGCTATGATGAGGAGTTTAGAGCCAGGGTCAGCGCAAATCCTGAAAAGAGTTGGGGGGAAGTTGATCAAGAACTGTGGGTTCAGTGGATGGCGTCTACGCACTCCACTGCGTCCACGCACACGGCCAGTGGCCTGCCGGTTGTGTATCGGCCTTTTCCGCCGCGTCCCGCCCAAAGCGGGGAGGGTGGAGGAGCGGTGCCCAACACCATCGTCTCGGGGCAGCAGTCCAAGCCGGGGGGTATTCCACAGGGGCCTGTTGGAGCTACAATAAGGGGTATTGTTCCCGGTACCCCTGTAGGTTCAAACACGAGTGCTCGAAATGTGGCGGGAAACATGCCCTTAGCAAGTGCCTCACCCTCACCACACCCTCGGAGCAGTGGAGGAATGCCAGAGGGCGGGGCCACCCTGGACAGAAGGGCGCCTACACCGGTTAGGGTGGAGGCGATGGCCCCGTGGCTCTCGTGCTACCCGGATCAGGAGGCGGCGGCGCAGCTCTTCTGGGGTTTCACGGAGGGTTTTAGAGTGGGCTACCAAGGTCCCAGGGAGCGCCGTTGGGACGACAATTTGAGATCTGCAAAGGAATTGCCGAGCGTAGTGTCTGCTAAATTGAGGAAAGAAGTGGAGGAAGGAAGGGTGGCTGGCCCGTTTACTGACTGGCCTTTGGAGGACCTGATCGTCTCTCCATTGGAGGTGGTGCCGAAGAAAGAGGAAGGGGAGTTCAGGATGATACACCATCTATCATGGCCAGAGGGCCAGTCGGTAAATGACTTTATTGCTGAGGAGGATTCTAGAGTGCTCTATGCGTCGGTGGACGATGCGATACGTCTGGTGAGGGTGTGTGGGACGGGAGCTGAATTGGCGAAATGCGACATCAAGTCAGCCTTCCGTTTACTACCTATTCACCCGGCGGAGTTTTCGCTCTTGGGTATGCAGTTTGGGGGGGCCATCTACGTGGACAAGGTTTTGCCCATGGGGTGCGCCATCTCCTGCGCTCTTTTCGAGCTCTTTAGCACTTTCCTGCAGTGGGTCATGGTGCGAGTCAGTGGGTGCCGTGAGGTCACTCACTACTTGGATGATTTCCTCTTCCTGGGGAGGGCAGATTCCGGGGATTGCGGGTGGGCCCTGTCGCGATTCCAGGAGATGGCTTTTCAGTTTGGGGTGCCTCTGGCACCGGAGAAGACGGCTGGTCCCAGCTGTTGCCTCACGTTCCTGGGGATCGAACTAGACTCGGTGCAGTGGCTGGCACGCCTCCCTGCAGCCAAGGTGGCGGAGATACTGGCATGTCTGGACTGGGCGGTTGGGGAGAAGCGGATTCCTTTGCGAGCGGTTCAGAAACTTCTGGGTTTCCTTAACTTTGCGAGTAGGGTAGTGCGGGCAGGGCGGACGTTCTGCAGGCGGCTCGGCATGGCCATGTCGGGGGCAGTGCTTCCACATCACAGAGTCAGGATTTCCATGGGAGTGAGGGCAGACTTGAGGACCTGGATTACATTCTTGCAGGAGTTTAACGGTGTGTCCCTGGACTTTGATGAGGAGAGGGCGGTCTGGCAATGCCAAATTTACTCTGATGCAGCTGGATCAGAGGGGTTTGGTGTTTTCTGGGACGGGAGGTGGTGTGCGGAGAGCTGGCCGGCTCCATGGCTCAAACAAGGGAGGAGCATTGCTTTCTTGGAGTTCTTCCCTTTGCTGGTGGCACTGGAGGTCTGGGAGGAGGAATTTCGGAACAGGTCGGTGCTCTTCCATGTGGACAACATGACTGTTGTGGAGCTGGTGAATCATCAGAGGGCGAGGGACCTGAGAGTGCTGCGGCTGTTGCGGAGGTTCATGTTGGCTTGTCTGCGGTTGAAAGTGGTGTTTCGGGCTAAGCACCTCCCTGGAGCAAATAATTACATTGCGGATGCGTTGTCTCGTTCGCAGTGGCAGCGGTTGAGGCACCTGGCACCGGGAGCGGATACATGCAAGACCGAGCTGCCGGCCAGCATCTGGGCCTTGGGGGAGTGAGGATGGTTGGACTGGTGGAAGGTTCACTTGCGGAGACCACGTGGAGGGCGTATCGTCTGGCATGGTCTGAATTTAGTGCTTTCATGGGCTGGAATCTGGATGATGTTGTGGGTGTTGAGTCTGAAGTGGGACAAGGGCTGAGGCAATTTGTATTGGATTGTATTTACAGGGTGTAAAGATGAGGCGGAGGCAGGAACTGTAGTTAGAGGTTTATTCAGGAGAAGAGAGCCGTCCAGCATGAAGGGGAGACACAGCAGCTGCAACTGCCAAACAGGGAACACTGGGGAGGAATGCTCAGTACATGGAAACCCACAGGTGACATCATGGAGTTCTGGCAGGCATTACGCAATACAGATCACCACACACCTCCCCCCTTTCTAAAAAAAAAACAATAAGAAGCAACAAAGAAAAGTAAGTCAGATATAATCACGAAATTTGTTGGGTCTAACAGTCATTCTTGAGCTTTTCCTTAAACCAAGGTCAACTTGAACATTGGGTGCAGGGACAGTTGCACGTGGAGCACGAGAGGGATCTCTAGCAACACGAGAAGTGCGCCACCAATTACCATTTGACAACTTGACTGCATTCTTGCGAACTTCTACAACTTGTTGAGAATCAAGAAACTTTGAAAAGCCCTTTTTAACAGTGACAGGATTCTTAATCCTGACCCAATCACCAGCATGAATACTGTGAAAAGACCTCTTACCACGTTCCACATCGCAAGGTAGTGAGCTGGAAGATTTTTTGTTGGCACAATCCCACGCCACTTCCAAATCACAACCCTTGTGGAGACTTTTGACCATCCAAAAGGGAAAGGCTTGAGAACAGGCTTTCCTTCCTCTCATCAGTTCAAAAGGAGAAAAGCCTGTGGCAACATGTGGAGAAATCCTATAAGACCATACAAGATCTTTCACAGCTTGGAAAATACAGCTATTGGATCTGAAGGCAGCCTGCACACATTCAACAATAACTCTATTGAACCTCTCGGTTTTGCCATTGCTCTGGGGATGGTACAAAGGAGTTCTGGTATGTTTAATGCAACAATTATTTAAGAAAACACCCATTTCCTTAGAAATAAATTGAACCCCATTGTCTGTGAGAATTTCTTCCGGACAACCCTCCCTCAGGAAGATTCTGGTCAAGCAATCAATAACACTCTTAGAATTGGGGACATTGATAGGTTCAACCTCGACCCACCTAGAGAGATGATCAACAAGGACCAAGAAGTATTTGGAGGTATTGGGAAGAACATGGAATGGACCCAGAAAATCCAGACCAATTTTTTGCCAAGCTCTAACGGGTGGAGGAACAACAGAGTTACAAACACCTTCCAAAATAAGAACTTTATCGCTGGTGTTGCAGCGTGTGCAGAGTTTGACAGCATCCACAATTTGATTGTCCATTCTTGGCCACCAGAAATTTGATCTGACATTTCTCTTGGTAATGGTGGCACCTAGATGTCCAGAATGGGCATCAGCAATAATTTTTTCACGGTAAACAAAAGGGGGAATGAATTTATTGCCCCTAACAATTTTGCCATTTTCCAAGGAAAGTTCTGAATTAATTTTCCAATATATCTGAAGTTCGGGAGAAAGAGATTTTTCCTTGGGCCAACCCTTCTGTATGAAGGAAATAACATCCTTAAGTACAGCATCATTCTCAACAGCATTAACCCAATCAGACTCAGCGAAAGAGATGGAATTTTGGGAAATGTTGGCCACAAAACATTCTTCAATCTCTGTTTCCCACTCATTTTCATCAGGTTCTTGTATAGGTAACCTGGAGAGACAGTCAGCACGTTTGTTTTTGCCCCCAGGAATGTAGATAACTTTGAAGTTCAATTCTAACAATTTAGTAGAAAGTCTAGCCAAACGTGCGGTAGTACGCTTGACGTTTCTGCCTGACAAAATGTCAACAAGAGGTCGATGGTCGGTTTGAAGAACAAATGGTCTGCCCCATAAGTAAGATTTAAACTTTTCGACGCTCCAAGCGCAGGCTAGCAGTTCTTTTTCAATGACTGAATATTTTCTTTCGACAGGATGGAGAGTCCTGGAGGCAAACCCCACAGTAAATTCTTTACCATGGGCCAATTGTGAGAGAACAGCCCCTAGGCCATATTCACAGGCGTCAACAGTGACAAACGTTTCTCTATTCCCATTGAAAGGTTGAAGAGCAGGAGCTTTAGTGATGTGTTCTTTTATGAGTTGGAAGCCTTTTTCACACTCATCAGACCAGCTGAAGGTGGCACCCTTTTTAAGCAAAAGTCTAAAACATTCAGTGGTCTTGGCGTAATCTCTCATGAATTTAGAGTAGAACTCACAAAGACCGAGAAAGGACAGGAGTTGTTCCTTGTTAGAAGGGGCGGGAGCCTCAATAATACTCTTGACTAGACCTGGCCTGGGTTTAATGCCATACTCAGAAATGGTGTGACCAAGGTATTCTACCTCTCTGGTTTTGAATACACATTTGCTCTTTTGTAGAGTTACACCTCTTCGTTCCAGGATGTTGAAAACTTGGTCAATGACCAAGTTGTGTTCATGCTCGGTTTGAGTGAAAATAAGAATGTCATCCTGGAAAACGACAACATTAGAGAGTTCCTCGAACATTTCTGACATAATACGCTGGAAAACAGCGGCGGCAGACGCCAACCCAAAGGGAAGACGACGAAATTGGAAAACCCCATCAGGAGTTACAAAGGCAGTGAGATGTCGGGAAAGGGGATGTAACTCAATTTGGTGGTAGGCCGCTTTTAGATCAAGTTTGGAAAACCAGGTAGATGAGCCTACTTTTGCTATCAAATCCTCAATGCGGGGAAGAGGAAAGCCATCGACCCAGATAGCTTCATTGAGGCTGCGTAGATCCACACACATCCTAAGGTCACCAGACCTTTTTCTAGCAAGAACAATGGGACTAAGCCATAATGTGGATTCTACTTTTTCAATAATTTCTTGCTCGCATAATGATTTTAAGTGTTTGGATAAATCTTCTCTAATACTGAGTGGAACGTTCCTAAGCTTGTGTTTAACTGGGGAGACACCATCTTTGACCTTGATAAAATGTTGGAAATTGCATTAGCGTGGTGAAATGCGCATCAGCGTGGTAAAAATGAAGGTTGAATGGCTGTGCGCGGCAGGAATAATGAGACTTGAAATCAGCAAGAAAAAAAAACTTAATGATGTGTTGAAACAGCTGACGTAGCCGAAACAATGAAGACTGGATTAGAAAAAAAAACGTGAAGCCTTTGTGACGTGAAGGTGTCAGGGAGAACGTCGTGAAGACGCGGTGGTTAGCACAGAGAAAGAGCGTCTTGACGTGCAGGTTGCTATGGACACCAAGTGCGTGCAGGCGCTGGGTGAAGATCCACTACGTCATCATTCCGAAGCGCAGCTTGACGGTGGAGGAACAAGCGGTGAGAAAACACACAGCACTGACGATGGACGGTGAAAGCACAAGTAGTGCTGGACGATGAAGGCACACGCAGCGCAGGTAATAAGGAGTAAAGCCACACGTAGCGCAGGTAGATTGAAGTGTTGGTAGGACGAGGCCGAATAACACAGTTTAACAGTGCGCTAGGCAGCTTGAAGCACGTGAAGAGGCTTGGAAGGTGCGCAAAAAGTAACTAAACAAGTTATAGTAAAAGAGTCTGGTGGCTGCGACGGCTCTCAGTAGGTACAGCGCGTTGAAGATATATTGTAAAAGTACTCACATGGAAGTAGGTCGTAGAGAGGAAAAATGTTCTGAAAATCAAACCGTTTTGCTTGAAGAGACTGTTTTGTGAGTTGAAACGACAGCTGAAGAACAGCTGACCATCCTCAGTCGCCAATGAAAAGATGAGGCGGAGGCAGGAACTGTAGTTAGAGGTTTATTCAGGAGAAGAGAGCCGTCCAGCATGAAGGGGAGACACAGCAGCTGCAACTGCCAAACAGGGAACACTGGGGAGGAATGCTCAGTACATGGAAACCCACAGGTGACATCATGGAGTTCTGGCAGGCATTACGCAATACAGATCACCACACAGGGGTTTGACTGCAGCTACAATCTCTGGAAAATTGGCAGGGATATCCTTTTACTGTGTTCTGTTTTTGGGTTTTGATCCGACCAAAGATGTGATCGTGAGCAGGATGCTGCGGGGTTGGGGCAGGGAACGCGGGAGTGGGGGGGGCAGGCTGCGGGAGGCAGTTAATTTTGAGTTATTGGTCCGGCTGGTTGGGGTGTTGCCGGAATGTTGTTACGACCTGGTTGAGTTTGGCCTTTTCCATCTGTGCATGGTGTGGATATTTTTTGGGGCGTTCAGGGTGTCTGAGTTGTTGGGTACAAGGAGAATGGCTGGCAGGTTGTTTGAGGAGATTCGGATGGATGGGGTCGCTTGGGTATTTGGTTGCGGTGCTCGAAGACTGATCAGTTAGGCAGGGGTAAGTGGGTATGGCTGAACGAGACGGAGGGCGGGGCAGTGTGCCCGGTGTTTGAATGGCGGTCTTTCCTGGGGACGGTGAGTGTGGCGCGTGGGGAGATTTTTTGTCACGCATCTGGCGCGAGAGTGACGGCAGGCCAATTATAGGCAGTGTTGCGCAAGGCTTTGCGACGAGTGGGCTTGGATGCGTCTGGCTTCGGGACTCAGTCTTTCAGAATTGGGGCGCGGACAGCTGCGGCCAAGTTGGGGTGGTCCTGGGACAGGATAAGGAGGATTGGACGTTGGAAGTCCCGCTGTTGCGAGAAGTATGTGAGGAAGTGAGGTGTTCCCAGGCAGGTCATTGGTTGAGTCATGTTGTTGTATCCTGTTTCTAACATCTTTTTCTTCGTAGGTTGCGTGGGTGGACCGGGCAGTAAGACGGTGACATGGATTGTTGGGCACTCCTTCGTGCATTGGGCGTCTAAATATGCGGAGCAACAGGTTTACAGCCGTAACCTGGGACTGAAAGGACACTTGCACGAGGTACAATGGTGGGGCAAAGGTGGCATGTGATGGGGGGCACTACTGCCCTGGCTCGCGAAGATGATCCCACAGAGGGGATGCCCTGATTTGTTGATAATACATCTGGGGGAAAATGACCTGGTGCAGCTGTCCGGATTGGCACTTTTACAACTCATGCAACGGGACCTGGATGTGTTGAAAGCTAGGCTTGCAGGGAGTGGGACCTGCATTGCCTGGACAGAGTTGGTCCCCAGGAAAGTGTGGAGAGGGGCTATGAAGCATGGGGCGATCGAGAGGGCACGAAGGAAGCTTAACAGGGCAATGAGACTTTACTGTGGTGACAAGGACATTAAAGTGATCGCACATGGGGGGATTCGACTCGAGGAACCTTTAGTTTTTAGGGATGACGGAGTACACTTGTCCCAGCTTGGCAATGCTTATTACATGATGGAGATGAGAGATGTGGTGAGCAAGTTATGGAATGAGGCTATTTAGTGCCGCAGGGAGTGAGTGCGCGTGTGTTTGGTGCGGGCGAACTGACCTGAGAGGGGGGGTGGGGCAGGGAACCGCCCTACAGGGGGTTCCCTGGTTGGCGGTACTTGGAAGGGATAGGGGGGTCAAGAGCGGGCACATCCATCGAATGGCGGATGGAGGCATGACTGGAAGGACGCAAGGAGCGGGCTGGATGACAAGTGATTGAGGGGCAGGAATAGAGTATGGTATGGAGCTTCTAGGGGTTTGTGATGAGGTGAAACGAGTGAAACGAATGAGAGGGGAGTGTGAGTGGGGGTTTGATGTTATTTACTGTTTATGTTTACTGTTATGTACAGATTACGCAGTTCTGGTCTAATAAAATGGCCTTTTACGCTGACACTGCGTGGTCTGTTTATTGCGCGATGCCGGGCCCCGGGGGAAGCAAAGTCGCAGACTAGTCTTCCCCCGGGGTCATTCGCGCGAGATAGGACAGGCAGGGGAAGGGGTGGAGTTAGGGGGTGGGTATATAGGCGCAGGGGAGGAAGGGAACTTCCTCTTCCTGCGCCTGGCACCATCGGGAGGGAAGGAAAGAAAGGCCGCCCACCCACCCGGCAATTGGAGGTGTTGTTTTTGGGTTGGTCTCTAGCGTTGCCAGTTTAGGCCAGAGCTGCTATAGGCGGTACTTGGAAGGGACAGGGGGGTCAAGAGCGGGCACACCCATCCCTTGGGGGGGGGAGTTCGAATGGCGGATAGAGGCATGACTGGAAGGACGCAAGGAGCGGGCTGGATGACAAGTGATTGAGGGGCAGGAATAGAGTATGGTATGGAGCTTCTAGGGGTTTGTGATGAGGTGAAACGAGTGAAACGAATGAGAGGGGAGTGTGAGTGGGGGTTTGATGTTATTTACTGTTTATGTTTACTGTTATGTACAGATTACGCAGTTCTGGTCTAATAAAATGGCCTTTTACGCTGACACTGCGTGGTCTGTTTATTGCGCGAAAAATGAACTGGAGAGCACAAAGCTGGCAATGAAGAAGGCATATGCAGAAACGCGTCTGCCAGGTGTTTTTCCCTGTGGTGTTACATTAATTCCTTTGAGTGGTTAATAAATCTTACCTGAATGCTACCTGAGTAAGTGTCAGACCCGATTTTTGTCGAGAGGCGGGATTGGTTTGGATTTTTGGCAGCATGTCGGCGCTGCATTCTGACACGCCTCTCATTCTTGAGCTCCTCTGATTACCAACACAGTCTGGAGTAGGTACTGGAGGCACACAGAGCTGCCCCCCAGCGAGACTGTGTTGAGGCATACAGGAAGAGATCAGCAGATCACTGCTGGACAGGATGCCTTGAGGAGACACTTATCGCCATGGATCTCGCCGCAGCGGTAAGCGACGACCTTGCAGCTGACAGTGTCAGGGCATTACTTAATGCACAAACTGGTTACTGAACCAAAGTTTGTCGTGAGGGGCCACTTTCACGCCCTGTTGATGGGTTTTTAGTTTTTAACAACACGGACTCCGGACTTTGAATTTTATGTGTGAATAGAGATGAAGCTGTAAGCCCTCGATGATTGGATGAGAGAGCTCCAATAGGATTACAGCTAGCAGTTACTTAAAGTCCCGCAGAAAATGAACTGGTGAACACAAAGCTGGCAATGAAGAAGGCATATGCCGAAACACGTCTGCCAGGTGTTTTTTTCCCTGTGGTGTTACATTAATTCCTTTGACTGGTGAATAAATCTAACCTGAAGGCGACCTGAGCAAGTGTCAGATCCGTTTCTTTGTCAAGAGGCGGGATTGTTTTGGATGTTTGGCAGCATGTTGGCACTGCATTCTGACACGCCTCTCATTCTGGAGCTCCTCTGATTACCAACCCAGTTTGGAGTAGGTGCTGGAGGCACACAGAGGAACCCTCCCAGCGAGACTGCATTGAGACATACAGGGAGAGAGCAGCAGAACACTGCTGGACAGGACGCCTTCAGGACTCACTTACCGTCATGGATCTCGCCGCAGTGGTAAACGGACGACATTGCAGCTGACAGTGTCTAGGCAGTACCTAATGCATGAACTGGTTACTGAACCGAAGTTCGCCGTGAGGGACCGCTTTCATGCCCTGCTTTGGGGTTTTCAGTTTTTAACAACACAGACTAGGGACTTTGAATTTTATGTGTAAAAAGAGTTGAAGCTGTCAGACCTCTATGATTGGACGAGAGAGCTCCAATAGGATTACAGCTAGCAGTTATTTAAAGTCCCGCAGAAAATGAACTGGTGAACACAAAGCTGGCAATGAAGAAGGCATACGCCGAAACGCATCTGCCAGGTGTTTTTCCCTGTGGTGATACGTTAATTCCTTTGAGTGGTGAATGAATCTTACCTGAAGGCGAACTAAGCAAGTGTCAGACCCATTTCTTTGTCGAGTGTCGGGATTGGTTTGCGTATATATGTATATATATATATATATATATATATATATATATATATATATATATATATATATACATATATATATATAAATGTCTTTACGTTTGCTCCCACGAAGATCCTGGAAAGCAGTAAGTGGCACACCCAAGCTGAAACTGTGTCCTTTACAGTGGCACAAGTGGCACACTCGATACTAGCCACCCCCAAGATGGCGACCAGGCACCAAACACGAAGGCGAGAAGAAAACAAATCCGCTAAAAATGCGGTGGGGGGCCCAATTTAAAGTGCAAGTGTGTGGGCACAACAGGAATGAATTAAAAACAGGGGATAATTCAATTAAAGCTAAACAAAATACAAAAACGGTATTTTTTAAAAATGAGCAGCGCTGTAGACTATAATTACAGCAGCATAGCGCGCGTGCGTGCTATCACCTTTTCCAAGGTCGAGCTACTGGCAAGCTCACCTTAAGTAGGGCTCACCTGTGGTCCTAGTAAGCGCTAGAGCGCTCGAACAAGTGGCACACTCGATACTAGCCACCCCCAAGATGGCGACCAGGCGCTAAACACGAAGGCGAGAAGAAAACAAATCTGCTAAAAACGCGGTGGGGGGCCCAATTTAAAGTGCAAGTGTGTGGGCACAACAGGAATAAATTAAAAACAGGGGATAATTCAATTAAAGCTAAACAAAATACAAAAACGGTATTTTTTAAAAATGAGCAGCGCTGTAGACTATAATTACAGCAGCATAGCGCGCGTGCGTGCTATCACCTTTTCCAAGGTCGAGCTACTGGCAAGCTCACCTTAAGTAGGGCACACCTGTGGTCCTAGTAAGCGCTAGAGCGCTCGAACAAGTGGCACACTCGATACTAGCCACCCCCAAGATGGCGACCAGGCGCCAAACACGAAGGCGAGAAGAAAACAAATCCGCTAAAAACGCGGTGGGGGGCCCAATTTAAAGTGCAAGTGTGTGGGCACAAAAGGAATGAATTAAAAACAGGGGATAATTCAATTAAAGCTAAACAAAATACAAAAACGGTATTTTTTAAAAATGAGCAGCGCTGTAGACTATAATTACAGCAGCATTGCGCGCGTGCGTGCTATCACCTTTTCCAAGGTCGAGCTACTGGCAAGCTCACCTTAAGTAGGGCTCACCTGTGGTCCTAGTAAGCGCTAGAGTGCTCGAACAAGTGGCACACTCGATACTAGCCACCCCCAAGATGGCGACCAGGCGCCAAACACGAAGGCGAGAAGAAAACAAATCCGCTTAAAACGCGGTGGGGGGCCCAATTTAAAGTGCAAGTGTGTGGGCACAACAGGAATGAATTAAAAACAGGGGATAATTCATTTAAAGCTAAACAAAATACAAAAACTGTATTTTTTAAAAATGAGCAGCGCTGTAGACTATAATTACAGCAGCATAGCGCGTGTGCGTGCTATCACCTTTTCCAAGGTCGAGCTACTGGCAAGCTCACCTTAAGTAGGGCTCACCTGTGGTCCTAGTAAGCGCTAGAGCGCTCGAACAAGTGGCACACTCGATACTAGCCACCCCCAAGATGGCGACCAGGTGCCAAACACGAAGGCGAGAAGAAAACAAATCCGCTAAAAACGCAGTGGGGGGCCCAATTTAAAGTGCAAGTGTGTGGGCACAACAGGAATGAATTAAAAATAGGGGATAATTCAATTAAAGCTAAACAAAATACAAAAACGGTATTTTTTAAAAATGAGCAGCGCTGTAGACTATAATTGCAGCAGCATAGCGCGCGTGCGTGCTATCACCTTTTCCAATCTATCTACGCTGATGTTTGTATAAAGTGAGACCACATCCAACGTGGCCATAATCATACCAGTATGCCAATCCACATCTGCAAGAATGCTTAAGATATGTTTAGAGTCCTGTATAAAGCTAGGTAGATTACGTACAAGAGGACCTAAGAAAAAGTCCACGTATTCGGATAGTTTTACAGTAGGGCCCCCGATACCCTATATGATCGGTCTACCTGGTGGAAAGTCCTGGTTTTTATGCACTTTGGGTAAAGTGTATAGGTATGGAAAGGTGGGTCTAAATACCTTTAAGTAAGCTAGTTCGTCTTCATCCAATAAACCTTGGGAGTGCCTCTCAACCAAGTGTTTATTGATCATTGTTCCCAGTTGGCCTGTAGGGTTAAGGCTAATAGGTTCGTAGCATGTAGTATCCGAAAGTTGTCTTAGAATTTCATTCGTGTAATCCTGTTTATTCATTATCACAACATTACCTCCCTTATCCGCCTCCCTTATCAAAATAGTTTGGTCCTCACTAAGGTTCTTTAAAGCTACTCTTTCTCGTTTTGTGAGATTATCACCAAAAAGTTGCCCTCGATGTTTGAGTGTGGATTTAAAGTCCCAATCATCCAGGTCTTGTAAGACCCGTTTGTAGAAAGTATCTACAGAGTTCCCACCAGGGAGAGTGGGTGTCCATTTCAATTTGTTCTTCAAACCACTGGTAATAGAACAGTCCATGTCTATATCAAGGTCTTTCAACAATTGGGTCATGGTTAACGGAGAATCCTCAATCTCAGTAATAGATAGTAATAGTCGTGTAGCTTGTATTTCCTGGATACTTGGTACATCAGACACATTACTCATATTTGCAAGTGAAACTGGTTTATTCATTCTAGGATTGCACACAAAAAACTTTTTTAGTTTTAGTACTCTGATAAATTTGTACAAATCAACCTTCATTTTGCACATATCGCCAGTCTCTTTAGGGTTAAAGCTCAAACCCCTACCCAGTAAGGAAAACATATCACTGTCAAGAGTTTTTGTAGACAAACATCAGCGTAGATATGGGTTTGGAAGCCGTAAAACGAATGTTGAGTGTACGACCAGCCTCTGAGTGGCTTCACAACCAAATGTTAATAAGAATGATGCAAATTATTCTCCATAACAACTTTTTTCTATTTGAAGGGAAATGGTATAAACAGACCAAGGGGGTTGCTATGGGGTCTAAATTTTCACCTAGCTTCGCCTGTCTTTTTATGGGTTGTCTAGAAAAAGATTGTATTTGGGGCATAGAAGGCGCTAAATGGATTGACAAGATCTTCTATTGGGGGAGATATATAGATGATTGTCTTCTTCTTTGGACAGGTACACAGGTTGAACCTTTTGAATTCCTTACTTACATGAACAACAATGTATATGGGATGCAATTCACTATGGAATTGAGCAACACACACATCCCCTTTCTAGACAAAGAGCTGTACACGGAACACAACAGTTTAAAGACCCGCCTTTTTAGGAAAAATACTGCTTGTAACTCTATCTTACATGCTGAAAGCTCCCATCCTATACACCAGATCAGTGCTATACCATATGGTGAATTTATCAGGGCCAGACGTAATTGTAGTGAGGAACCAGAATTTCAAGAATGCCTTGAGGAGATGAACCAACATTTCGTAGAGAGAGGATATTCCCCTAGCATTCTTCACAAGGCCAAAAAGAGAATTGAGCGGGTCAAGAGGGTTGAAACTATCAAACCTAAACCAATTAATAAAGGGGACCAAAAAGACAATATCCGTATGGTCACTGACTTTAATGAATTGAGCCATGTCCTACGTAGGAGCCTTAAGAGACATTGGAGCATCCTTACTGCGGACAAGACTCTTACCAATTATGTGACTAGACAACCTCAGATTACATTTAGGAGAGGTAGGACTTTGCGCAACAGACTCAGCCCTACAGTTCCTAGAACACTAAAAACCAACTCATGGCTAACCGTTCAGAATAAAGGTTTTTTCAAATGTGGATACTGTGGAATATGCAGGTGGGCTAAACATAAGACGAAAAACTTCAAGGGTTGTGACAATAAATCCTATGACATTCTCATGAACATTAATTGTTTAACCAAATTTGTGGTATACATCATCGAATGTAAGTGTGGACTCCAGTATGTGGGTAGTACCATTAGGAGCTTGAAAGAGAGAATTGGGGAACATGTTAGAGCGTTACTACAACAGGATGCTAGATATCCAGTGGCAATTCACGCTGGTATTTGCCAAGCTCAAGGCCCCAAAAAAGAATTTGTTTTTTTCGGAATTGATCACATCCCTATGGACATCAGAGGGGGTAATAGAGAGCTTCGCCTTAGACGAGCTGAAGCATTTTGGATCATGAGACTTCATACAGTGGGACGGGGACTTAACTGTGACCCTGAGATGCAATTCTTCTTGGGGGACTGATGTACTATTATGGGTCTAAAATATAGTCATTGTGGGCACCTCATAGTCCTCCATCTCACCTTGCCTTTTCTACTTTGATTCATATTCTGCAACATGACTTGGTTAGAATGGATACTGGAATTGATCATTTGTTTTAAAAAAAGAGGGGGGAACTTAGAGTAAAAACATTGGCTTTTCGACTTGTTCCTCTAACATAGGGGATTGCTCTGTTTTCTGCCCCTTTTCTTTCATCTGACTCTCTCTCTGTATTCACTAAATATCCTGGACGTAGAGTGGATGTTGTAACACTCATACGTTACGTGGTCTGTATTAGGACTTATTTTATGTGTGACGTTACCACTTGGTGTTTCTTATGTGGTCTGAATAATGACATATTAGATGTGTCACGCTGTTACTTACTGTTACGTTTTGACTTCACTAATTATTGTCACACTTTATAGAATTGACTTTGCCTTCACCCTCTCTTTAGATATTCCTTATTTGTCTTTCATTATTGTGCCTTATAACTGTCTTTGCCTTTACATCTTTCTTTCGTTATTCTCTATACCTTCCCTGTCCTTCTTTCCCTGCAGTTCACTGGGACTGTTTGGAGGCTGCTATTGGTGGCCTTTGTAAGTGCATGAGCACTCTGGAATTTATAATCGTATGATGGCTGATTTTCCAGTGTAAACCCTTCAAATTTTATCCCCTTCCTTTTAATTTTTCATTCGGGACCACACATTTCCCCAGTTAAACGTTTGGGACGCCATACTCCGCAAACGTCATGATAGTCTTTTTTCTATTGTGCCATGCCCTAACGGAGGTTCGCAGTCTAGACTTTTTTCACTTATGGAGCCTTTATTTGTATCCTTCCGTGTTAGTTAGAGCTACTTCCGGGTCGGGGACGCGAACAGTATCGAGGGTGATTCTACCCAGGGATGATCGACTTCCCCTTTTCTTTTACTTGGCATTCTGTTAAGTCCGAATTCTTGGGATACCGCTTCATTGACACGAGCAGCGACCACTACTGGGACTGATCTATTAATAGATCGCGCTCTTTGTTTCGTTTCCAGAACCTGGACATCACACGTACCCGTGTGTTACACTGTGAATAGTTTCCTTCTCTCCACGACTTGGACCATGATTGGGCTTTTTTGACATATTTATTGAAGTTTGGCGTTCCCTGCTTTACAGATCGAATTATACTACGTTATTTGGTAAGAGACGACCTGTTATGCGTTAGGGTATAACCGATTACAGCTTAGTTCATGTACCCCATTACAGGTTACCTTAGTATAATAAATTGGGCTGTGTCAGCTATGATTTTTGTTTATTTTTAGAGTTCTGACTTACCGTCATATTTCCCTTGAGATTCGGTGTCTTATGGGACACTTCCTGGATCTTACTGGATTAGATATGTTTGTGTTTAATTTATGTACTTGGCTGAGATTTTTTAACTTTTAGACAATTTGTTGTGTTCAACTTCCCATGCAAAAAATATTTTCTATGCCTAATTTGGGGCATCTAATTAATTTTACAGAACTACAAACGCCGTCGTTCTCCTACTAATAGGTTACCCTGCCGGGTTGGAATTATCACCGGACATGGGGTAAGAATCTTTATTTAGTCCTTTCCCCTTCGGTTGGGATCTCTCTTACTTTAGCTCTCCGTTACCCTACCTAACCACTACCCTTTTTGTGTCTTCCTTCTCTCTTGCTTACTTATCTCTGTATACATAGCCCTTACAGATAAGGATCCAGCCATTGAGGTAGTTCTTTATTATCCTCTTTTTATCGTCCTGTTTAACGCATTGCACTGATGGGATGCATGCGGTGGATTTATCACGCCTTTGTGGTCTCTTACTTGTCTCATACGTAGTTGATGAATACCATCTGACTTTGCTCATGTACGCACAATATCTCTCTTTTTCAAAGTTAATACTGTAGATATTCATGTGAGATTTACTATGAAAATGTTTCTTATATTCAGAAGTGAGCACGGGTGTCTCTCTACTGTTTTTGTGATCTCATTGACGATTACATGTATTATCATTGTTTTATCTACCATGCATTTATTAAGACTTTATGTAATATAAGTAAACTTCGTTTTAAAAAACTTGTTTTTAGTTTCACCCTTGGGTTCCACATGAGGGGTGTTATCTTTTGGCATGAGGATATGTCACATTTATATTGACACATTGATTATAAACCACCTTGGTAGTATAGTGATTATTAGATCATTCGTTTTTCTGTATTTTTCCAGCCCTGAGGAGTTATAGTGTCTAGATGTGTATAGACCTATAACGAAACACGTGTCGGCTGGCTGTGAATTTCCACTGGTGTGACGATCAAATAAAGGAGATATCCATCAATCAACCTACGTTGGACTTTTGTTACTGTGAATCATATTAAGCAGCACTCCACTTGCTTGTACCTTATCTGTGTGCGCGGGATTTTGTTTCTTAACTTTTAGATGTGAATTCTCACATTTAAATTGAGGGGTTCTTGGGGTCTCCCCTCCCTGCCAGCACCAGTGACTGTTGCAAATTGTATTTGATATATACGCTAATTTTGTTTGCGCGCCAATCTTTTCCTGTATACTTAATACCCTTCAGCTGTTGTGTATAACTTGTCTCAGGAAAGGCTGCCACAGCGTCTTAATATTTATCTATACCTTCTCATTTTTTGTTGACTAATAGTAACATGGACAGGGACAAAGAAGCAGAAGAGTTATTTGGAACCCTTTCCTCTAATAGTACTAGTAAAAACAATGCTTCAACCAGTGGTAACACCGCGCGCAGTATGGGACTCAGGGATACATTTCTTAAATTGGAACGTTTGAAGAAAACGGAAAATGCCAGGTGGTGGGATGGAGCCACCCTAAAACAATACTTACGACTTAAAAGAATCCCGAGAGGCTTACGTTCCCAAGTCTTACCGACTTATGATGAACTTGATGCAGACCTCCTAGTTAAGTGGGAACAATCTTTAACTATCAACTCTGAAACTTTGATGATGATTTTAATAGAAAGTTCAGACAGAAAGGTCAGTAAATTGCAGGCAGAGATTGACACCTTAGAAAAAGAAATAAAAGACATGAACCTCAAGGAGGCCACTGATAAAAACTATGTGATTTTACAGGACATACTATCAAGAAACCACAAAGATATCAAGGAGAGAAAAGCTAGACAACTAAGACGGGATGAGATAGACTATAAAACGGGGAGAATCTTCACATATGCACGCAAATACGATCCAATAGTGAAGGGTAACACGAAAGCAAGTACTACACCAGAAGCAGACAATATCTCTGTAGCTTCTGGCTCCACACTAAACAGTATCCCTGACATTAGTAATAGTGACAATGAGATTAACAACGCCTCACCAGCTTCGGCTGTTTTACTGGAAGTCCGAACAGTTCGCAAGGGGAATAGAACCCAAGGAGGGAGAACCACACCAGATCCAAAACCCGTAGAGGCCAAAGGGGGGGACAAAACAAATCAGGAAGAGTACAAGAGAAAACTCCGCTCCGCAACGTGAGGAAATAGTTGCCACCAATAGGGACCTACAGGTCATTAACCTCTCTACAAAAACTCTTGACAGTGATATGTTTTCCTTACTGGGTAGGGGTTTGAGCTTTAACCCTAAAGAGACTGGCGATATGTGCAAAATGAAGGTTGATTTGTACAAAATTATCAGAGTACTAAAACTAAAAAAGTTTTTTGTGTGCAATCCTAGAATGAATAAATCAGTTTCACTTGCAAATATGAGTAATGTGTCTGATGTACCAAGTATCCAGGAAATACAAGCTACACGACTATTACTATCTATTACTGAGATTGAGGATTCTCCGTTAACCATGACCCAATTGTTGGAAGACCTTGATGTAGACATGGACTGTTCTATTACCAGTGGTTTGAAGAACAAATCGAAATGGACACCCACTCTCCCTGGTGGGAACTCTGTAGATACTTTCTACAAACGGGTCTTACAAGACCTGGATGATTGGGACTTTAAATCCACACTCAAACATCGAGGGCAACTTTTTGGTGATAATCTCACGAAAGGAGAAAGAGTAGCTTTAAAGAACCTTAGTGAGGACCAAACTATTTTGATAAGGGAGGCGGATAAGGGAGGTAATGTTGTGATAATGAATAAACAGGATTACACGAATGAAATTCTAAGACAACTTTCGGATACTACATGCTACGAACCTATTACCCTTAACCCTACAGGCCAACTGGGAACAATGATCAATAAACACTTGGTTGAGAGGCACTCCCAAGGTTTATTGGATGATGACGAACTAGCTTACTTAAAGGTATTTAGACCCACCTTTCCATACCTATACACTTTACCCAAAGTGCATAAAAACCAGGACTTTCCACCAGGTAGACCGATCATATCGGGTATCGGGGGCCCTACTGAAAAACTATCCGAATACGTGGACTTTTTCTTAGGTCCTCTTGTACGTAATCTACCTAGCTTTATACAGGACTCTAAACATATCTTAAGCATTCTTGCAGATGTGGATTGGCATACTGGTATGATTATGGCCACGTTGGATGTGGTCTCACTTTATACAAACATCAGCGTAGATATGGGTTTGGAAGCCGTAAAACGAATGTTGAGTGTACGACCAGCCTCTGAGTGGCTTCACAACCAAATGTTAATAAGAATGATGCAAATTATTCTCCATAACAACTTTTTTCTATTTGAAGGGAAATGGTATAAACAGACCAAGGGGGTTGCTATGGGGTCTAAATTTTCACCTAGCTTCGCCTGTCTTTTTATGGGTTGTCTAGAAAAAGATTGTATTTGGGGCATAGAAGGCGCTAAATGGATTGACAAGATCTTCTATTGGGGGAGATATATAGATGATTGTCTTCTTCTTTGGACAGGTACACAGGTTGAACTTTTTGAATTCCTTACTTACATGAACAACAATGTATATGGGATGCAATTCACTATGGAATTCAGCAACACACACATCCCCTTTCTAGACATAGAGCTGTACACGGGACACAACAGTTTAAAGACCCGCCTTTTTAGGAAAAATACTGCTTGTAACTCTATCTTATATGCTGAAAGCTCCCATCCTATACACCAGATCAGTGCTATACCATATGGTGAATTAATCAGGGCCAGACGTAATTGTTGTGAGGAACCAGAATTTCAAGAATGCCTTGAGGAGATGAACCAACGTTTCGTAGAGAGAGGATATTCCCCTAGCATTCTTCACAAGGCCAAAAAGAGAATTGAGCGGGTCAAGAGGGTTGAAACTATCAAACCTAAACCAATTAATAAAGGGGACCAAAAAGACAATATCTGTATGGTCACTGACTTTAATGAATTGAGCCATGTCCTACGTAGGAGCCTTAAGAGACATTGGAGCATCCTCACTGCGGACAAGACTCTTACCAATTATGTGACTAGACAACCTCAGATTACATTTAGGAGAGGTAGGACTTTGCGCAACAGACTCAGCCCTACAGTTCCTAGAACACTAAAAACCAACTCATGGCTAACCGTTCAGAATAAAGGTTTTTTCAAATGTGGATTCTGTGGAATATGCAGGTGGGCTAAACATAAGACGAAAAACTTCAAGGGTTGTGACAATAAATCCTATGACATTCGCATGAACATTAATTGTTTAACCAAATTTGTGGTATACATCATCGAATGTAAGTGTGGACTCCAGTATGTGGGTAGTACCATTAGGAGCTTGAAAGAGAGAATTGGGGAACATGTTAGAGCGTTACTACAACAGGATGCTAGATATCCAGTGGCAATTCACGCTGGTATTTGCCAAGCTCAAGGCCCCAAAAAAGAATTTGTCTTTTTCGGAATTGATCACATCCCTATGGACATCAGAGGGGGTAATAGAGAGCTTCGCCTTAGACGAGCTAAAGCATTTTGGATCATGAGACTTTATACAGTGGGACGGGGACTTAACTGTGACCCTGAGATGCAATTCTTCTTGGGGGACTGATGTACTATTATGGGTCTAAAATATAGTCATTGTGGGCACCTCATAGTCCTCCATCTCACCTTGCCTTTTCTACTTTGATTCATATTCTGCAACATGACTTGGTTAGAATGGATACTGGAATTGATCATTTGTTTTAAAAAAAGAGGGGGGAACTTAGAGTAAAAACATTGGCTTTTCGACTTGTTCCTCTAACATAGGGGATTGCTCTGTTCTCTGCCCCTTTTCTTTCATCTGACTCTCTCTCTGTATTCACTAAATATCCTGGACGTAGAGTGGATGTTGTAACACTCATACGTTACGTGGTCTGTATTAGGACTTATTTTATGTGTGACGTTACCACTTGCTGTTTCTTATGTGGTCTGAATAACGACATATTAGATGTGTCACGCTGTTACTTACTGTTACGTTTTGACTTCACTAATTATTGTCACACTTTATAGAATTGACTTTGCCTTCACCCTCTCTTCAGATATTCCTTATTTGTCTTTCATTATTGTGCCTTATAACTGTCTTTGCCTTTACATCTTTCTTTCGTTATTCTCTATACCTTCCCTGTCCTTTTTTCCCTGCAGTTCACTGGGACTGTTTGGAGGCTCTATTAGTGGCCTTTGTAAGTGCATGAGCACTCTGGAATTTATAATCGTATGATGGCTGATTTTCCAGTGTAAACCCTTCAAATTTTATCCCCTTCCTTTTAATTTTTCATTCGGGACCACACATTTCCCCAGTTAAACGTTTGGGACGCCATACTCCGCAAACGTCATGATAGTCTTTTTTCTATCGTGCCATGCCCTAACGGAGGTTCGCAGTCTAGACTTTTTTCACTTATGGAGCCTTTATTTGTATCCTTCCGTGTTAGTTAGAGCTACTTCCGGGTCGGGGACGCGAACAGTATCGAGGGTGATTCTACCCAGGGATGATCGACTTCCCCTTTTCTTTTACTTGGCATTCTGTTAAGTCCGAATCCTTGGGATACCGCTTCATTGACATGAGCAGCGAGCACTACTGGGACTGATCTATTAATAGATCGCGCTCTTTGTTTCATTTCCAGAACCTGGACATCACACGTACCCGTGTGTTACACTGTGAATAGTTTCCTTCTCTCTACGACTTGGACCATGATTGGGCTTTTTTGACATATTTATTGAAGTTTGGCGTTCCCTGCTTTACAGATCGAATTATACTACTTTATTTGGTAAGAGACGACCTGTTATGCGTTAGGGTATAACCGATTACAGCTTAGTTCATGTACCCCATTACAGGTTACCTTAGTATAATAAATTGGGCTGTGTCAGCTATGATTTTTGTTTATTTTTAGAGTTCTGACTTACCGTCATATTTCCCTTGAGATTCGGTGTCTTATGGGACACTTCCTGGATCTTACTGGATTAGATATGTTTGTGTTTAATTTATGTACTTGGCTGAGATTTTTTAACTTTTAGACAATTTGTTGTGTTCAACTTCCCATGCAAAATATATTTTCTATGCCTAATTTGGGGCATCTAATTAATTTTACAGAACTACAAACGCCGTCGTTCTCCTACTAATAGGTTACCCTGCCGGGTTGGAATTATCACCGGACTAGGGGTAAGAATCTTTATTTAGTCCTTTCCCCTTCGGTTGGGATCTCCCTTACTTTAGCTCTCCGTTACCCTACCTAACCACTACCCTTTTTGTGTCTTCCTTCTCTCTTGCTTACTTATCTCTGTATACATAGCCCTTACAGATAAGGATCCAGCCATTGAGGTAGTTCTTTATTATCCTCTTTTTATCATCCTGTTTAACGCATTGCACTGATGGGATGCATGCGGTGGATTTATCACGCCTTTGTGGTCTCTTACTTGTCTCATACGTAGTTGATGAATACCATCTGACTTTGCTCATGTACGCACAATATCTCTCTTTTTCAAAGTTAATACTGTAGATATTCATGTGAGATTTACTATGAAAATGTTTCTTATATTCAGAAGTGAGCACGGGTGTCTCTCTACTGTTTTTGTGATCTCATTGACGATTACATGTATTATCATTGTTTTATCTACCATGCATTTATTAAGACTTTATGTAATATAAGTAAACTTCGTTTTAAAAAACGTGTTTTTAGTTTCACCCTTGGGTTCCACATGAGGGGTGTTATCTTTTGGCATGAGGATATGTCACATTTATATTGACACATTGATTATAAACCACCTTGGTAGTATAGTGATTATTAGATCACTCGTTTTTCTGTATTTTTCCAGCCCTGAGGAGTTATAGTGTCTAGATGTGTATAGACCTATAACGAAACACGTGTCGGCTGGCTGTGAATTTCCACTGGTGTGACGATCAAATAAAGGAGATATCCATCAATCAACCTACGTTGGACTTTTGTTACTGTGAATCATATTAAGCAGCACTCCACTTGCTTGTACCTTATCTGTGTGCGCGGGATTTTGTTTCTTGTCCTCTTGGTGGTGTTGGTGGTGGTGCAGATGCTCCAGCTGCTGCTGCTACTGTAGCCATTTTAAAGTACAAAATATTTCTGTTAGATCTCCAAACAGGTCTTCCTCAGTCAAAGGACAAAGTCAGAATAAGGAAAAAAGGTGGGGTCTTTCATCATTTGGAAAAAAAACTGTCCTGAACCAATGAAAAATGTTATTTTCAGGTTACAAGACCTGGGCTTTCATCATTTAGAAACCAAAACTGTTCTGCACCAATAAAAAGTGTTATTTTTAGGTCATATGACCCGACGCGCTTACGCGACGCGCCCGGGGGCGCGCCACGGGGCGCGTCGCGTAAGCGCGTCAGATGATTACGTTGCGCGATCGTATTCGCTCGAGTATTTCCGGGTGCGCTTACGCCGTGCGTATCATGCGGACGCGGCTACGCGATACGTCATGATGTTTTCGTTCGCGGCAATAGCGCTAACGCGACGCTCACCGGTGCGCGACCCGGGGCGCTCTAAAAAAATGCGCTTTCCAGTGCGCACACCGGGGCGCACACCGGGAGCGCACCAGGGCAATTATTATTTTTTTTTAAATTGTATTATATAAATATACAATATAGGATTCATTATAAAAAATATTACATTTCATAGGTTTTAGGCCCTATATATAGTTAGGAATTAGCATTTAAAAAACCTAGGAAATTCACTGAAAAAACCATAGGTTTCACACCAGTTATAGTTAGGAATTAGCATTTAAAAAACCTATTAAATTCAATGAAAAAAACATAGGTTTCACACCAGTTATAGTTAGCTGGAAATTTTACTGACATAAAACCATAGAAATTCCAATGTTATAGTTAGTTGGACTCACTATAACTAGCGCGTGCAATGCACTGCTGATGACGTCACATATTACATCACTCATGACATGGTCAGTGACATCACTCATGACATCACTGATGACATCATCCTTGTGACAGAGTAACAGACCTCCTTTTAGTGTAATGTTATCCTTGAAATAGATATTCAAAAATAGAAACTAACATTTTCAAAAAAATGGAGATACCCATACCAGTTACAACAACCAATTCAGTAATTCCACCATCTATATACACATCCACTCATTTACCAACAGTTCTATATAGTCACTCATACATATACTCACTCATCATATGTAATGATACATCTATACATCCTGTTATATACCAACAGTCATCCAGAAGTTACTCACACACATACTCACACATGCAAATAAATTATTGAACATCCATTTATTTGCATATAAAACTATACACACACTACCTCTTTACTTCTAAGGAAACTTACACATACTTACTCTCTTAAACAATCATTTATATAAACTTATACTTATTTAAACAGGAACTCTTACAATCTCTTACTCTCACATATACTCACTTATATACATCAAAACTCACATACACTAGAATAAAATATATGTCGTTACTAAAAAACACAATAGTGAGACAGTCATTCACTCACTAACACACACATATACACACTCATCCACCCTTACAGTCCTGCACATATGCTGTCTTCAAAACACATACAAACAGTGAGTCAGTCACCAACCCATGCAGCTACTTATACACAAAGTGAAACACTGATACATATATTTCAATATTTAAAAGTTACTCGCTAATATATGTATTCAATAAAATACACTTAATAAAGCAGTTAACCAATATTTTTTTTAATAAAAACATCCATTTACACACTTATTTAACCATTTATTCTTCCATCAACCTTTACAAATACAAATATTAAACATATTAATTTTAAAGAAAGACACACATTCACTGGCTGGTGTCATCAGTGATGTCATGAGTGATGTCACTGACAATGTCATGAGTGATGTAATATGTGACGTCATCAGCAGTGCATTGCAGGCGCGCTTGTTATAGTGAGTCCAACTAACTATAACGTTGGAATTTCTATGGTTTTATGTCAGTAAAATTTCCAGCTAACTATAACTGGTGTGAAACCTATGGTTTTTTCATTGAATTTAATAGGTTTTTTAAATGCTAATTCCTAACTATAACTGGTGTGAAACCTATGGTTTTTTCAGTGAATATATATATATATATATATATATATATATATATATATATATATATATATATATATATATATATATATATATATATATATATATATATATATATATATATATATATATATATTACCTACTGGCGGTCGCCAGTAGGTATATATAGTTAGGATTTTTTCTCTATGGGATTTTTGAAAATTCTATGTCTAATAACTTTGGCGTTTGTGGACGGAATTGGCTGAAATTTTTAGGAAAATGGAACATTTTGTTTCTGAGCAGCCCCTGACAATTTGGGGGGGTTTCATCAAGGGGGGGCCGAGAAAAAAGGGGGGTCCCAAAACGCGTTTTTGCCATGTTAATTTCCATAGGGCGGTTGGCCTCACTTTTAGCTCGAACGGCTGAATGGATTTGCACGAAACTTGGCAAAATTGTAGGGACTGTTAGCCCGATGTGCCTTTGCTAGGTCTCAATATATGTGCTCCAGTGGATTTTGAGTAATTTAGGTTCAAAAAAAGATATATATCTGGGCGGAGCCTAACCACACATCTGATCTGATTGGCTGTCAGCACTTCATCCAAGAAGTGTTGGCAGCCATCTTGGGACCAATATACATGATAGCACCTCATTAAAAAGCATTGTAGTTAATAGAGGGTTTTAGGACTTTAGTTACATTATAAATCATTTGTTGATGGTACCATACTCGTTTTAGGAATTGTGGTGGGTTCTAAGGTGATTTTACCATGTGAAAAAACCTTCTGCTGTGATATCATGAATATTGTTTGAAAGAAAACTAATATCTCATGATTTTCCCACAGTGGTTTGGAAGGGGATCTATAAGCTAAACTGAAAGCATATTTTCTGTAAATTCACATTATCTTTCTCAGTCATGTGAAAATGAAGTCTGACATTCTCAGTAAAACATGTACATCCAACAAGGACAGAGACTGTCAGTTGATTCCTTTGTGTTCTACTGCAGCCTCCTAGAGTGTTCTAAAGAACAACTAGAGCGCTAACAGTCCTACTTATTACAAAGGTATGGCACACCTGAAGCCATCTTGATTGGAATAAAGTGGTAACTCTTAAAACATTTAATTTAAAAAGAAACAACATGAGGGGGTATATTTTGCCATAGAAAGTATGATTAGTGCTGCAGAATGAAAAATTAGGGCACATTTTGAGTGACTTCTCAAATCCTTTTCTATTTCATTAAAACATTCTGACATGCAGTCTCCCAAAATGGCCACCAGAGACAAAAGAGCCCAAATGTAGCCCAAATATCACCCAGATGTAGCCCAAGTATAGCCCAATGACAGAATGTCCCAGAGTGTTCTAAAGAACAACTAGAGCGCTAACAGTCCTACTTATTACAAAGGTATGGCACACCTGAAGCCATCTTGATTGGAATAAAGTGGTAACTCTTAAAACATTTAATTTAAAAAGAAACAACATGAGGGGGTATATTTTGCCATAGAAAGTATGATTAGTGCTGCAGAATGAAAAATGAGGGCACATTTTGAGTGACTTCTCAAATCCTTTTCTATTTCATTAAAACATTCTGACATGCAGTCTCCCAAAATGGCCACCAGAGACAAAAGAGCCCAAATGTAGCCCAAATATCACCCAGATGTAGCCCAAGTAGAGCCCAATGACAGAATGTCCCAGAGTGTTCTAAAGAACAACTAGAGCGCTAACAGTCCTACTTATTACAAAGGTATAGCACACCTGGAGCCATCATGATGGGAATAAAGTGGTAACTCTTAAAACATTTAATTTAAAAAGGAACAAAATGAGGGGGTATATTATGCAATAGAAGGTATTATTAGTGCTGCAGAAAGAAAAATTAGGGCACATTTTGAGTGACTTTCCAAATCCTCTTCTATTTCATTAAAAAATTCTGACATGCAGTCTCCCAAAATGGCCACCAGAGACAAAAGAGCCCAAATGTAGCCCAAATATCACCCAGATGTAGCCCAAGTATAGCCCAATGACAGAATGTCCCAGAGTGTTCTAAAGAACAACTAGAGCGCTAACAGTCCTACTTATTACAAAGGTATGGCACACCTGAAGCCATCTTGATTGGAATAAAGTGGTAACTCTTAAAACATTTAATTTAAAAAGGAACAAAATGAGGGGGTATATTTTGCCATGTGAATTATGATTAGTGCTGCAGAAAGAAAAATTAGGGCACATTTTGAGTGACTTCTCAAACCCTCTTCAATTTCATTAAAAAATTCTGACATACAGTCTCCCAAGATGGCCACCAGAGACAAAAGAGCCTAAATGTAGCCCAAATATCACCCAGATGTACCCCAAGTATAGCCCAATGACAGAATGTCCCAGAGTGTTCTAAAGAACAACTAGAGCGCTAACAGTCTTACTTATGACAAAAGTATGGCACACCAGAAGCCATCTTGATTGGAATGAAGTGGTAAGTCTGAAAACACTCAATTTAAAAAGGAACAACATGAGGGGGTTAATTTTGCCATAGAAAGTATGATTAGTGCTTCAGAAAGAAAAATTTTGAGTGACTTCTCAAATCCTCTTCTATTTCATTAAAAAAATTCTGACATGCAGACTGAAACATGCACTTTGAATACCAGCAGCAGACGTCCCTGGTGAGCAGTAGCTTTACTACAGTGATCTAATGTGCAACTAGAGTGCTAACATTCAGAATTTATGGCAAATGTGTGACACATCTGAATGCCTTCTTGATGGAACCAAAGTAAACAAGCATTGAAAATGCAATAGATCTCGCCCTCGTTTAAGTTAAAGCCATTCTGTTTGTAATGAGGTGGCTTTTTAGCTTTGCTTTTATTAGTGCTTTTTCAACTTTCATGTAAATAACATGCATCTGTATGCATATAAGTATATGTATGCATGCATTTATGTTTGTATTTATATAGATATACAGATGATATATGTTTATATATGTATGTGTATATATATATTCACTGAAAAAACCATAGGTTATAGACCATATATAGTTAGGAATTAGCATTTACAAAACCTTGAAAATTCACTGAAAAAACCATAGGTTATAGACCATATATAGTTAGGAATTAGCATTTACAAAACCTTGAAAATTCACTGAAAAAACCATAGGTTATAGACCATATATAGTTAGGAATTCGCATTTACAAAACCTTATTTTACTCACACAAAACCATTGAAATTCCATATATAGTTAGTTGCACTAACTATATATCGCGCACCCGCAATCCACTGCTGATGATGTCACATATTACATCATTCATGACATGGTCAGTGACATCACTGATGACATCACTGATGACATCTCAAATGACATCACTGATGACATCACTAATGACAACATCCAGTGACTGTATGTTTCTGTAAAGTTAAAATATGTCTTACATATTGAAGAATGAGTGGATGTATAAGTGTCTGGATGAAGGATTTAGTAGGTGCATGACTGACTGTATGAGTGAGTGATTAAATGTGTCTCACTGAGTGCATGGGTTAGTGACTAAACTGTCTTAATTTGTGCATCATTATGTCTGTTGTTCTGTAAACTGTTGCATGTGTTGATAAGTAGCTATATGAGTAACTATATGGGTTATTGATTGGTTGCCCAAGTATTTGTATGGGAGACTGAGTGTGTGTGTGGGTGGCTGGGAGGTGTATGACTCTGTGCATAGATGTGTGAGCAGTTGATTCACTAGATGTATGGTTTCAAAAGTGCATGTGGAAACAGCTGTATGGGCGGTTGACTGTGTGCATGAGTGTATTGGTGAGTGAATGGATATCTCAGTGCTACATGTCAAAGTAAGTACATATGTAAAACACAGTACATGTGAGAGTTGACATATATAAATAACTGTGCATAAGAGCCAGTGAATGTGTGAGTGGCTGTATGGATCATTGTGAACTTGTATCAGGGATTGTATAAGAGAGTAAATATGTGTTAGTATATGTTTGAATAAGTAAAGTTTGTATAACTGTATAGTTGAGGAAATGGAGGTGTGATTGATTCTTTGCATGACTGACTAGGTGTGTGAGTAACTCCATGGATGAGTGACAGTCTGTGAGTGTCTGTTTACACTGATTGTATCTAAGGTTATATTAGAGTCTGAAGAGGTTCATCGTATTATCACATGAATGATATCATCAGTGATGTGATTAGTAATGTCAAATGAGATGTCATCAGTGATGTCATTTGAGATGTCATCAGTGATGTCATTTGAGATGTCATCAGTGATGTCATCAGTGATGTCACTGACCATGTCATGAATGATGTAATATGTGACATCATCAGCAGTGGATTGCGGGTGCGCGATATATAGTTAGTGCAACTAACTATATATGGAATTTCAATGGTTTTGTGTGAGTAAAATAAGGTTTTGTAAATGCGAATTCCTAACTATATATGGTCTATAACCTATGGTTTTTTCAGTGAATTTTCAAGGTTTTGTAAATGCTAATTCCTAACTATATATGGTCTATAACCTATGGTTTTTTCAGTGAATATATATATATATATATATATATATATATATATATATATATATATATATATATATATATATATATATATATATATATATATATATATATATATATATATATATATATATATCTGCGCAAACTCCAAAAACAGCCACTACTGGTTCTAGTGAAAATCAGAACCCTCCAGGCAAATAGGAGACGGACCACAAACTGGATACACAGATGGTTTATTTCAAGGGTTGAAACAGCGAGGGCAAGACGCATTTCGGGCTTCCAAAGCCCTTGTTCACATGCATCGATTCAACATCATTTTTTCATTTTTATAATGCAGTGCAAGCCCGCCTTCCCGCCACTTCACACTCCGGTCACATGATCATAGACATAAACAAAAGAATGTATACATAATCAAATTATTATACAAACTAATATGAAGGTGCATTGGCAACAAAATATAAATAAATTATATTCGCTAATAGCTAATTGTTCACACATTTTTTTGGGCATAAAAGTTGCATATGTTTCATTTATTTTTCTAGGATAAATACCAAAACAGGCAGTGGCCAATGTGCAAAATTACACAATGAACACAGAAAATTGTAAACAGATATAATTTCATTTCCTAGATGGTTTGGGATGAATCCCTGTGCAAATAATAGCAGATGCTTGTGCAAGCAATAGCAGATGTGCAAAATCACGCAATAGGAATGAAACATTTGGGATAAATCCCTGTGCAAATCATGGCAAATGCCTGTGCAAATATAACAAATGTACAAAATTACGCAATTTATATGGAACAATTAAATTAATGCCATTTTCCTTTGTTTGTGCAAATATTAAAAATGTGAAAAATTTTGCGACCTGTAAACGCTGGAGGAACGGGATAAGTGGTGAAAGTGCAATTACTAATGTGTCATTGAATCGCAGTCTGCAATTCATGGAGATAATAAAGTGCATAAATGCGGATGGAGGGAAAATAAGTCAAAGAAAAGAGGGAGAAAACAAAGTGCTGTGAGTGTATGATGATAAAAATCTGTGTATATGATGCATGTATGCTAATCTAGACGTGAAGGGAAATTTAAATTTTTCTCCTTTTTTTTGGTCTGATTAAAACCATACATAAAACCTATTAATACCAGTATAAATATATCATCATGTTAAAAGATATAGAAAAAGACACCAAATATATAAATAAGTGCTAAAAAATTCTCACATCTAAGGTACATAAATAAATACCTAAAACACAGTGAAAATATGTACATGGTGAAAGAAGTAGAGCAATATATAAGAAAGTGGCTGACAAGGAACTTGACCAGCCACTTAGGTTACATATATGAACAAGATGTTTCTAAGGTGATACATGAAAACAGATTGCCACCCTAGATCACAGGGAACCTGACTTATCTAGGGGACTATTGAGGTGCTGACAGGAAGCCAAATTTCATTATATTAGTTGCAGCTAGCAGATCTTTAGAGCGAGTGATTATAGAAAGTGGCGTAGATCCTCGGTGTTGTTAAGACCGTTCAGCCATTTGCTGTCGAATTCGAGGATCAGGCTCGACTCTAATCGCCTTAACTTGAGCTCTCTGTTGCCTCCTCTTCTTGGTTTTGGGACAGAAGCTATCACATAGTAAGAGAGACAATTAAGATCTTTATTATGCGTACTCTCAAAATGGCGAGCCACCGGATATGCCTGGTCGCTATGAAGGATAGCTCTAATGTGCTGCAGTATCCTGACGTGCACTTGTTGTTTTGTACTGCCAATATAGTTAAGGCCACAAGTGCACGTCAGGACGTACACGGCATATTCAGTTTTACAAGTGTGGCTACCCTTGATCGGAATATCAGCAGTAGAGAAGGGAGTTCTATAATGGGTCTTATTAACTCCGAACTTGCAAGCCCTGCAAGAAGTACACTTTCGAAAACCTGCTGATATTAACCAATTGGGCTTTTGTTGCAATTCAGGGCTGCTTTGATCTAGAATTGCGCCCATGTTTTGTGCCCGTCTGAACGTGACCAGGGGTTTATTAGGTAGCATACATCCCAAAACAGTGTCTGTTTGAATAGTAGACCTGTGTTTGTTAATAATCTGTCTAATTTTATTTTCCTGGCTACTGTAGTCAGTGATGAATCTTGGACAATCTGTGTCATCTGTTTCAATCTCATTTGTGAGCATACTATTTGTGTTTACCAGTAGACTTGCTCTAGACAATTTCTCAGCCTTGGCTAGAGCTTGGTTGAAAATCTGGTCTGAATAGCCACGAGCCCTCATCCGTACTCTTAATTCATCAGTGCATCTTTTGAAATCCTCAGCAGTACTACAGATTCTTTTTAACCTTAGGATTTCTCCGTACGGTATGCTGTGGATAGTATGCTTAGGATGTAGGCTTGCCGCATGGAGCGTGGTGTTGCCAGCCGTGGCTTTCCTATGTAAAGTAGTTTGGATACGATTATTATCATCTATATATATCTTGACATCTAAAAATTCTGCTTGCCTGGCACTGATGTTGGAAGTGAATTTTAAATTAAGGGGATTGTTGTTGATTTCAGCAATAAACAATTGTGCTTCTTGTTCATCCCCTTGCCAAACAATAAAAATGTCATCGATATATCTAAGATATTTTACAATCTTCTCTCGCACCCAAGTCTGGTGTAGGACCTTGAGGACCCGCTCCTCCCACCAGCCGACGTGTAAACACGCGTAGCTGGGGGAGAAACAGGCCCCCATGGCCCCACCCCTTACTTGTTTCCAGATTTCTTTACCAAATGTAAAATAGTTGTTGTTTAAACACCAATCAATCAAACTTAATATCACCTTATTGTGTTCATACATTTCAACTGGTCGTTGGCCAAGATAGTAAGTTATTGCATTTAAGCCATCCATATGCGAGATGCTGGTGTATAATTGTTCGACATCAAGAGTGATGAGTAGCATATCATTCTGCCATTCCAAATCCTCTATTTTAGCCAAAAAGTCAGTAGTATCGCGGACAAAACTTGGAAGTTTGTTGACCCAATTCTGTAAGAAAAAGTCTATATACTGTCCCACATTTTCTCCACAGCTATTAATAGCGGAGATAATGGGCCTTCCTGGAATTGGTTTTGTTCCTTTGTGGACCTTTGGAATTAGGTACAGGGACGGCAGTACAGGATGCTCATTGTACATGAATTTATATTAATCTGTGGAGATAAGGCCCTCTCTACGATATTTTAGAAGCAGTTTGTGAAAAACATAATTTCTTATAATTGTTGGTTCTTTTGTACAAGTCTTTGATGTCTGCAATTATACAGTCCTGAAAGACATCTACTGCATCTTTTGCCATGATCGGTACAAAGTCAGATTTTCCTTTAAATGGCGTAACACCGGCACCTTTTTGAACCACATGAATTTTTTCTAATCTTTTTTGTGTGCTGGTATCGCCATCACTGATCAAAGATTGAGAGCTGGTTGCATTATCTAAGTCATTCATATCAAGAAATAGTGGTATATCAGAGGCAGTAAGTTGTGCCATGTTCTCAATATTATTCATGCCAATATTTGTCTCTTTGTTAGAAGTCGATTTTAGTTTCTGTAACGCAAAGAATTTTTTCAATTTGAGTTTTTGGATGAAGCGATATACATCTACTCTGGTGGGAGCATATTTAAAGTTCTGTTCAGGACAGAAATTGAGACCTAGTAGTAGAAGTTGTTGTTCCGCCTTTGTTAAGGTCACATCCGACAGATTTACAATGGATTGATTTAATTCTGTTTTTTCTTTTTCCATGTCTGATTTGTTTTCTTGTTGTTGTTCCATCCTCCTTTCTTTGCGTTTCCTTCTCCTTTCCCATCTTTTTTTGTTTCTACGGGTGTTGTTGTGTTCTTTTGGCGTGGTCGCAAAGTGCGCAACCTCTCTTCCACTAAAAAACCCATCTCTTCATCTATCTCAAAAATGGGCAATGGGAGGCCTGTATATATATATATATATATATATACTGAAAAAAACATAGGTTTCAGGCAAGTTATAGTTAGAGATTAACATTTAAAAAACCTTTGACATTCACTGAAAAAAACATAGGTTTCAGGCAATTTTTTCCTTCAATGTATGGTGTGCATTTTAGCACATATTGAAAGAGAAAAAATGAGGAAAAATAAAAAGAATTCTCCTTGTTGTGCATTGCTACATCAATTGGAGAATGGTGCAATATTTATACACATGTCCAGACTTATAATTTCTGATAAATCTGGTGATGAGTCTTGTTTTGTAAGTGTTCTCTGCAAACATGCACAGCAACATCTATAGAATGCTCTTTCAACATAAAGTGGTGTGTATGATGTAGTCGTATTTACATGGAAAAGAAAAGGTACACAGAATGCCTTTTTTCTCTCCTTGTAAATATGAAAGTTTTTTCTACGCTATCACTATGTTAAAAAAAGTGACATATTGTTGGCATAGGATGCTTTCCATACATATCTGTTGGGTTAGTTGGTCCCACAGTGGGGGAGATTCACAAGCTCTCTGCGCCACCAGTACGTCACTTTTCGTGACTTACTGGTGGCGCAGGGGGCTTCTCCATATTTACAAGGAGAGGAAAAGTCACCCTGCGTGACTTTTCCTTTCCTTGTAAATACGGCCCCTTCACACGCAGCACTTTGCGGTGATTGGGCGTTTCATGGGTTTTGCTGTGGGTGTTCCCACGCAACACCCATGGAACAATACACATCCCCAGATTTACGAGAAAGCATCATTCTGGAGATGTGTCTGCATGCTACGCCACACTAGAGGTGGCATAGGGAGGGGCAACAAAGAGAAATGTTTTAATTTCTCCTCGTGTTTTCCTCTTTCAATGAGTGCTGTGTTCTATAGCATGCATTGAAAGAGGAAACAGATTTTAGTGATTGTTTTTGTGCAGGAAGGTACCCCTTCCTGCACAAAATCAATCTTCCCATGGCACAGGCATCCTTGCACCATGGTGCAAGGGTGCCTGCGCCGGTGCTTGGCAGCTGTTTCTGCGCCAGCGCAGGGGAGAGCACAGGAATGCAACATATTATTGTAGATATGTTGCATTCCGGTGCTCTGAAAGTGCTGCAGCGTGGCACAGCCAAAGGGCTTGCGTTGCAATGCTGCAGCACTTTCTTCTAGATCAGCCGCTCAGTATTCAGGTTAATATGGCTGAGATACCCGCCACCCCCTCTCAACACAATCCCCAAGGATGGGAAACCGGAAACAGTTCTGAAGTTTTTGGAAGACGGGAGGGAGTAACCCTCCCGGCCGTATTTATTAAAATATGAAACAAAATTAAACATGAAATAAACAGTTTCATATTATGTACAATTTCATTACCACATTGCGATGTTTGGCTAACCTTAACAGATTCTCTAATACAAAGGTTCTCCTAGCCGAACTAACATCCTACAAAACATTTACTTGAAATTTTGAAATTGTACATCCTAACGTTTAAGGGCCAACGGCAAGGTCGTAACCGGTGTCAAGATCCCTAACCCAGAAATATCGCCCTCACTTGTGAGGGGCGGCCCAGAGGCGTACCTCAAGTGCAGTTACCAATTTCCCTTGACTTGACGGGGGCCCCAATAAAACTCGACGCCACTTAGAGGTCGTACGAGGACTCGTGTGAGGTATCTAGAAGGTAGCGTAGAACCCCCCCCCAAACCCCACACAACTTACCACATCTGCCGTCGCAGACGTCCTGGCCCCGGGAAATTCCCCAGGAGGGGGCTGTAACCCCTCCTACCCAGGAAGGGGCCTTGACCGCCTTTCCTTTTCTTTCGGCGACCCATCCTTAGAAGGGACCGCCTCCCCGTTGAGGGGCCAATGGCCACCTCCCCCGAGCGCTCCCATCCGTGCTGGGTGACGCCCACTCATAGGGATCTTCCAATTAGTGCTCACCGATCATGACCTTACCGCCCGACCAAAATAAATACGACAATGCTAACTAAATGACTAAACTAAAACGATAGTAGCAACTACAACTTTATTCAAAGCATGCTTACCAATGAACACTAAAGCAGAATTTCTTTATTTACGAAACGTAACACAAATCGACCATTCTTTATTACATACTCAAAATCATCATGATAATACCACAACCTGTAAACGAAAATCAGAGTTAACCATCAACTTTATTCACAAAACCACTTGCTGTCCTCAGGGGCTGGTGGGTGGGTCAAAATTGGCTCTTCGTTCCGTCTCGAGCTCACGTGCAGCGAGGAGGTGCAGCTTCAGAGCACAGGAACAAGAGGATGCCTTCTGATCTTGCTTCTCCTTTTATCCGTCTTCAGGGGGGGCGTAAACCCGCCCCTGCCTGCCCCAAGGGCGTGGCCAGCCGCGTCAGTGTCTGGGCCAACCCACTCTAGGGCGGGAAAAGGCGCGCCCCGGCTACGCCGCTTCGGGCATACCAGCCGAGACCCGCCTCCCGCCCAAGATGGCTTCCCGGGGGGATCGTGGTACTCCGCCATACGTTCGGGGGGACCGAGTGGTCGCCCCTTTCCATATGGCTGAGATACCCGCCACCCCCTCTCAACACAATCCCCAAGGATGGGAAACCGGAAACAGTTCTGAAGTTTTTGGAAGACGGGAGGGAGTAACCCTCCCGGCCGTATTTATTAAAATATGAAACAAAATTAAACATGAAATAAACAGTTTCATATTATGTACAATTTCATTACCACATTGCGATGTTTGGCTAACCTTAACAGATTCTCTAATACAAAGGTTCTCCTAGCCGAACTAACATCCTACAAAACATTTACTTGAAATTTTGAAATTGTACATCCTAACGTTTAAGGGCCAACGGCAAGGTCGTAACCGGTGTCAAGATCCCTAACCCAGAAATATCGCCCTCACTTGTGAGGGGCGGCCCAGAGGCGTACCTCAAGTGCAGTTACCAATTTCCCTTGACTTGACGGGGGCCCCAATAAAACTCGACGCCACTTAGAGGTCGTACGAGGACTCGTGTGAGGTATCTAGAAGGTAGCGTAGACCCCCCCCCAAACCCCACACAACTTACCACATCTGCCGTCGCAGACGTCCTGGCCCCGGGAAATTCCCCAGGAGGGGGCTGTAACCCCTCCTACCCAGGAAGGGGCCTTGACCGCCTTTCCTTTTCTTTCGGCGACCCATCCTTAGAAGGGACCGCCTCCCCGTTGAGGGGCCAATGGCCACCTCCCCCGAGCGCTCCCATCCGTGCTGGGTGACGCCCACTCATAGGGATCTTCCAATTAGTGCTCACCGATCATGACCTTACCGCCACAGGCCGGATAGTTGACCGGCTATCCGGACCCCCCACAACACTCCTACCTAAAGGTCATGGTGTAACGTTTTCAGCCATGCTAAGAAGTCTCCTATGAGTAACTCATTCCCCACCCGAGACAAATGCACTCCATCCCCCAAATACATACTGTCATCATTAATACACCCATGCGAAATAGAATGCCGTGTCTTGGAACGGAACAACCTACTCACTTTGTTATTAAGCTTTCTCACAGAATGATTTAACGCAGGAACCGAAATAGCCCCCCGCCATACCTTTCGTGGGATCATATGGGACCACGCAATTGTGCACCCTGGAACTCTCCTCGCTAACCAACTTACAGTGGAAAGCATCGCCTCAAGAAGAAGTCGTCTACCAGTGGTGACCAAATCGTTACCCCCAAGATGTACTATGACTACAGACGGCGGTGACCTCGTCCGCCCTAGCAAATCCTCAAAAAATGATTGAAACTGGTCAATACAGAGACCGCCTCTTCCGTAGAAGGACACCCTGTACCCGTATTCCCCAGCTACGTGAATCATATCACCTGCCTTGAATACGTCTGCGGCACGTCTCACGTATGAGTGGCCCACGACCCACACCTCGTAGGCTTGCGCAACTGAAAACCAAACAAAAACAAGAAGCGTGAGTACATTGTTACAGCTTCACAACATGTGCAACCGCACATACCTTTTATAACAATTGGAGGACCAACGCCCCACCCGTTTAACTTGGTCAACATTCAGACCCCTGGCTGTAGCTTCTGTAGCAGCCCCTATCCGAAAGGAATGGGTCCCAAACTCGCCCGGGTTCAAGCCCGCAGCGGCAATCGACATCGCAAGCACCCGCTGGAACTGAAACTTTGTCAGTGGGGTGGCGTCAGCGTGTCTCAACAAGGTCCCCCCCCATGATGCCACCCTTCGTGCTAGATAATCCTCTAAACACCTTACCGGGCACATGGAGGACCCGGAAATCCTGCGTATGATTACGCAGTCACCCATCCCACTCTGATCGGTCTTGGACCTGACAAAGGAGACCGTCATCGTCTCCCCTCTGATCTGGACGTGCTCCTGGCACAATCCTCCTGTCACATCCTGTTTGTTCCTCGCCACTAGTTCGCTTACCCGCATAGCCCCATGGAATGCCAGCGTAAAAGCGGCTCGGAATAACACTGTCTCAAACTGAGATGAACACGTAGCAGGGAGTCTGGATAATAACTGGGCCAGCCTATCCAAACCTATCGGGCGCCTCTCGTCTACTTTGCGACCCTCAAGGCGTTGCCACCCCCGTAGCGCTTTCTGTACAACGAAAGACGCTGTCGGGTCCTGGATCCCATGAGCCCTAGCAACAAAGGAAATGGCAGCCCGATGCCTCTGAGCCGTGGCCACCGATTTCCCGACCAGATGTAAGGACATCAGAAAATTTACAACCCACTCCTCCTGGCCCCAAAGCTCCTCTCTATCAGTCCCCAAAAAGGCTAAATAGGACCGGAACGCCCCTTCATATGCCTTCCTCGTCCTGGGTGCTAAACTCTCTCCCACGAGGTTACGAAGTTCGGGGCACCGAGAGACCAGAGAGCTTCGGGAAAGGGTGCCGGCTCCGGGTCCGCTGTGGGAAGGAAACCCCAGAAAGCCTGCATACGAAAACGAGACAGTGCATCAGCCGCCTGGTTCATTACCCCTGGGACATGTCTTGCTCTGAATAGCACATTCAATTGCATACACAGTAAAACAATTTCCTTGAGCAGTCTCAAAATCCATTTGCATCGTGCTGCCTGACTATTGATACACTCGACCACGGTCATATTGTCAGACCAAAATACCACAGAGTGATCTTTGAAACCTTCAGGCCAAGTTCTCAGGGCCACTAAAATGGGGAAAAGTTCCAGGAAGGCAATGTTACTCGTCAGTCCACTGTCATGCCACCATGTCGGCCACTTTTGTGCAGACCATCTTGTGCCGAAGATGGCACCGAAACCTATGCTCCCTGCCGAGTCTGTCCACAGCCCCAGCTCCTCGGAGGACACGGCCGGTTTGTTCCAGACGACTCGACCATTGAAATTCGCCAGAAATGCCAACCAAATGCGCATGTCCTGGCGGACCTCGGCCGAGAGCCTTGTGCGATGATGGCACTCCTTCAGGCCGACCATGGCTTGAGCAATCGAACGGGAAAAGGGGCGGGCCATTGGTATAACCCTCAGGGCAAAATTCAACTGGCCAACTAGCTGCTGTAATTGATGCAGCTTAACCTTAGGTCCATTTATACACATTTGCAGGGATGTCCTGAACTTTGACACTTTGTCAACTGGTAAACGAAAACAACCTTCTCTGGAGTCTAACTCGATCCCCAGAAACTCAAGGCAAGTGGAAGGCCCCACAGTCTTACCTGGTGCCAATGGCACGCCAAACTGATTCATCAAGACACAGAATTGCGCCAAAGCCTGCCCACATTCCGGATCCCCGGCTGCCCCCAAGAACAAAAAATCATCAAGGTAATGCATCACATGTTGGAAACCCGTCTTCCTTGTGAAGACCCATTGTAGAAAACTACTGAATTTTTCGAAATAGGCACAGGATATAGAGCACCCCATCGGCATACACCTATCCATGTAATACTGACCCTGAAACATGAAACCTAGAAGACGCTGATCGTCTGGATGTACCGGGAGCAACCGGAACGCTGACTCGATATCCGATTTTGCCATCAGCGCCCCGGGCCCCAGGCGATTCAAAATGGCTACGGCCTCATCGAAGGATGCGTACCGCACCGAACACACTTCCGGGTCTATCGCTTCGTTTACGGAAAGACCACGTGGGGCTGATAAATTATGTATCAGCCGAAACTCACCCGGGTCCTTCTTTGGGACCACACCTAGAGGGGAACAAACCAAGTTAGGAACCGGCGGTACCTTAAATGGACCGGCGACTCGACCTCGAGTAACTTCCTTCCTGATCTTATCCTGTACCACGGTCGTATGCTGGAAGACCGATAGCTGATTTTTACATTTCCCTGCACCTTGAAAGTCCCCCACTGGGATGCGAAAACCATAAGCAAACCCGTTCCGCAACACCCCAGCAGAAGTACGATCCGGGTATTCACTGAGCCAAGGAATCATTGCCAAGGTATCAATCGGGGTAGGTAAAGGCGCCCCTCGGACTATGTTAGACCTGTTTGGCGCCTCCTCTACCCCCGTTATCACCCGGTTTGGCTCTGCACGTGGACTCAGGATGGGATGATTGCCCGCACCCACTACATTTGTGTCTAAATTTGCACGATCCCTGGGGCCTAGTACATTTACCCCTGTTGAAGTTCCAACAAACCCCCCTTTTTCCTGTACTGCCGGCAGGCCTCGAGTAATTGTCGGTACCCGCACCCGATCGAAAGGGCGTCCCCGCATATGGGCGGGAGGATTCGCCAACGTTACTCCCTACTAATGGCAACTTTAACATACCAGTATCCTTCATTTTGGACCAAGACACAGAATCATAACAATCCCACGTTAAATTTTTATCATGTTCTTTAGCCTTTCTAAACAGGTTATCATAGCAAAACCAATGATTACCCTCGTGTGATACCGAGTACCCCATGATTCGTGACTGATAAATCGGCAATTCGGGTAACAGATCGGGCCTTCTTTCCCCCAGGATTGATGTAAAAACCCCCCACGCTTGGCCCCAATTACCAATGTTTTCATTTACCTTAAAGGCGGCCATTTTTGCGCGCCAAACACTCGGATGCATGAGATCCTTCTGGCCTTTAACATGCTCCATCTCATAGTGATCAGTCAGCAACGAGAAGATGTTTACGTACTCCCCTGCCCATATCTTTTCCTTAATAGCCAAAGGAACATGCTGACCCAACTTTTCCCTACGAGAGGGTGCTGACTCGTCTCTCGCAATCGGCAATGGCCGCTTACCTGCACCGGACGTTGCCTCTGCTACTGAACCCGTCCCATGCGGCTTCTCTACTGCTGCAGCCAGTGTGGACACCTTCGCTGCATTCCGTGACTCACGCAATTGCTTCATCAGCTCGTGTGCGTCGACAGCCGTGGCGCCCTCGCTACCTTTTCCCAACCACGCTGCTAATTGTGCTGCCAGCTCGGGCGGCATATCTTCCCCGGACACGGGGGTGATCACAACGGGAATCGGATTCCCTTCCTCCGGCACGGGAGTGGGAGCCTCGAGCGGGGTATTGGGACCCGGGTTGTCTCCCCCAGCTGCTCCCCTCCTGGGCCTCTTGTTTTTCCCTCCCGGGGCTGTTCCCGCCAAAGGACGTTTCGGCCCCCCTTCCTCGTCCTTATCCATTCGCCTCTTTAAGTCGGTCACCTCTTTCATGAGAACGCGCAGCATCTGGTCAGTAGTCATGCGCTTTCCCGCCTTCTTCGGCATTCTCCAACAGAGTATCTGAAAAACAAACAAGAACGATTACAACGCTCAAAATTGGCTCTTCGTTCCGTCTCGAGCTCACGTGCAGCGAGGAGGTGCAGCTTCAGAGCACAGGAACAAGAGGATGCCTTCTGATCTTGCTTCTCCTTTTATCCGTCTTCAGGGGGGGCGTAAACCCGCCCCTGCCTGCCCCAAGGGCGTGGCCAGCCGCGTCAGTGTCTGGGCCAACCCACTCTAGGGCGGGAAAAGGCGCGCCCCGGCTACGCCGCTTCGGGCATACCAGCCGAGACCCGCCTCCCGCCCAAGATGGCTTCCCGGGGGGATCGTGGTACTCCGCCATACGTTCGGGGGGACCGAGTGGTCGCCCCTTTCCATTTTATCCTGTAACCTAAAACACCCACAGAGCGTCTTTCCACATATATCTACTCCGTCCTTCTCCATTTTCTTAAGTGCAAACAAATGCTATTGTGCATTTTAATATTTAGTTAAACTTACCTGCACAATAATATAAATAAAAAATGCTAGACATTGTTTTCCAGTTTTTTTAAATAAAATAAATTTGAATACATTTCATACTTTAAAATTAGAATCTGTAAAAAAGAAGAAAACATACAGTTATGATACATAGTACTATACTTTTTAGAAAACAGAATAATTTTTACATTTCCCAAATTATTTTCTTTGCCTTTTTTGCTGTTCTCAGAATATATTGAATTTCACTAGAAACAGTGATTTCAATCGTACTCATCACATAACAGCAGGCAAAAAAACCAATCAATAAGATTGTTTAAAAAAAAAAATCCATCCTCAATAAAATACCATAAAATACAAATCGTACATATATAAAATGCTTACTGGTAAGAACATGTTATAACTTAAATTTATAAACACTGTAAATGCTGTTACTTAAAACTATATGCCGAGACAATGTGCAAGAAAAAGTCAGTAATTTAAAACAAACACCTTTCCTCAGGGCCAAATGGTATTCTTGAAATCCGTTATATTGAAATTTTGCAACAGTAATTGTATTAATACATATTAATAAATTCCTCAGAGGTCAAATTTTGTTCCTAAAACTTTGGCACTAAAAATATTAGGTAGGAATTAGGTAATTTCTTTGGAAAACATTGTTTAAAAACTAACTGAGTATCCAGTACAAAGTGTCCAGCCTTTTTCACATTTTAGATAGGCAGTGTAATGTCCAGATGTTGTGGAAGGACCATCATGGAAAATCATTGCTACTGCTACAAAAGTCCTTCCTGATATTGATAGTTGATTTGCTACAAAATGTTTTATTGAAGTTTCTAATTTTCTTCCATCAGCTGTACAACGTTGCATCATTAAAATTATATATTGTCCATATCTTTGTATAAATAATGTTGATAACATTTCTGATTTGCATTGGCTGCACTCCATGTTCTGATTTGCTGATTTAACTAGTTTATTGAAAGACACTGATTTACAGGCTGGCAATGTCAAATATATAAATCTTTCAGTGTCTATGTTAGTGCTACATGTATACATACGATTTTTACAAAGATGTTCCCATTTATAACAAAGGCCAAAAAGGTTTTCAATTTGTATACTTTCATTTTCCAATATGGTAAGCATATACATTAGAAATTCCTGAGCATCTTGTTGGATATTTTGCGTAAATTGTGTAGAACCAGAACATACATCCAAAAGATTACGAACATCACAAACGCTTTGTATTTTACTTGTATCAGTTCTCAATTTTTCATAAATGGAATGCAACAAGGAACAAAATCTTTCTTCCCGATTCTCTATAATTTGCTGTTGCAAACCTTCAAGAAAAAAACCAACATTGACCACTATTTTAGCATAGCAGTTGACACAGAACTATTTTCAAACTGATAACCAACAATCTCTTCAACAGTGTCCTTTATCTTTTTGCTTACAATCACAACATTATCTTGTTTTTTTCCCTTCTCTATACCTTCACTACAGATGTTCTCATATCTTCTTTTTCTTCCTACTACACGCTTTTCAAATACAGAATATTGACCAAAATTAGGAACATGAACTCTTCTTAAACGATAATACTCTTTTACACAGTTTGAATCTGCAGTAACCTTTGTGTCATCAAAATCAATCAAAAACAAACCAGATTATGGGCTTGATTAGGATCGCGGTTTTCCCGCATCCTCCGGGCCGGCGGAAGCCACCGCCGGCCCGGAGGATGCGGGAAAACCGCTGTGGAGGCACAGAAGTCCCACCGCCAAATTAGGATGGCGGTGGGTCTCAAAATCCGTCCGCTGCTTTTCCGCCACAGTCGCCTTCCGACCGCGGCGGAAAAGCCCTAACATGGCTAGCGGTGTCTGTCAGACACCGCCAGCCATATTAGGATAGCGGAAAACATATGCTTTTCCACGGCGGCTTTTCTGCCGTGGAAAAGCATACGGAGATTGCCTTCGGGGGCCCGTTGCGGGCCCCCTTGGTGACGGGGGGGGTGAGGGGTGCACATGGGGGGTACCTACGGTACCCCCCTGCATTTGCGTGGAAAAAGCGACAGGCACCGCACGGTGCCTGCTGCTTTGTGCACGCAAATGTCGTGCATGCTTTTTTAACATTGCGCCGCAATGTTAAAGATTGAGGATGTGACCGCCACCCTGGCGGTCACATCCTAATCTGCACAGAGGGACCTCCGCAGCCCCTGCGGATGGTCCCTCCTACTCTATGGTGGCGGACGGACTCAGGTCCGTCCACCATCATAATCGGCCCCAAAGTTTTGACTTGTGACAAAGCAACATATGCCATACCCTCTTTAAACATAGTATTTCCAATGTTCACCAAAGCACTTTCTACACTTAAACCTTGAGATTTATGAATAGTCACTGCGTATGCCAGAGAAACTGGAAACTGTTTTCTATGGACATATAAATCTTTAACAAGCAAAAAACGAACTGAACAACGACCAATTTGTTTTACTTCTTCCATTTGATCAAATTTAATTTAAAAAAATGCAATACCATCTTCCCACAACTTTTCCCATTGCTCCATTAACTAAACCTTTTTCTACATCCAAATTACGCCTTAAAATTACCCGACAGTTTCTAAATACATATAAATTCTTTTCTAAACCAGTCATTTTTTATATCGATTTTTCTAAAGAATCCAATTTTGTTTTTAACTTTTCTGTTAAAAAAATAGTGATTCCTTCATGCTCAATTTTATCAAGGGCTTACATTTTTATTATTTCTTCATTTTCCAGCTTCATAAGTTGTTCGTTGAATATAGAACACTCACGCAGAGTTGGCATTAAGCAGATTACAGATTTGTTTTCTGCAATTTCCATATATATTTTCTCAGGAACTTCATTTTCATTTGGAAACAAATTGAAAAGTAATTGACACTACAAAGCTTCTCTGCCATGTTCTGTCAGTACGCCAATTCTTATATCTTGAAGAATAGTTCCATTTGCCTGTCGCATATTTGTAATGAGTGCCTTGTATTCCAAATATGACCAAATATTTACATTTCCAACACTACCCTACTGGTGTCCTCATGCGCATGTGTTTTAAATATGGGTTGTCCTTTTACGGGAGAAAGTTGCAGTAGATCTCCAAAAACGATAACATGTTTTCCTCCAAATAACACACCATACTGTGTTTTAAGAATTTGCTGCATTCTTTAATGCTTACCTCATCAATAATCAGATATTTCATTTTCTTCAGCACTCTTGAAACTTCACAACAAGCTTCTCCAGATAGCTTGTGATATTCAACATTATTTTCATGCTCCACAGGTAGCATCAGTAAACAATGTAATGTAATTCCTTTAACGTTGTGTGCTGCTAACCCAGTTGGAGCAGTTACAGCACAAGCCAAATGTGACTAATTTGTTTTCTGCAGATAACTGGTGATTACTTTAATTCAGAAACGTTTTCCTGTTCCAGCTTGTCCACTCATATACATTCGGATAGGTTAAAAAGATGAGCATGTACATTCTTGCTTTTTATGAAGGAATCCATGATCAATCTGTTGCCTCACTTGCTGATATATTTCTTTCTGTTCAACATTTAGTTGTTCTTCCAAGTTTGCTAAGTCCGTTACATCTTCTTGAGCTTGATGCATTACTGTTTCCACCTCATTCATGGCGATTGCTGCTTCATTTTCAACAATTGGTTGTCCTAGTGGATCTTGAATCAACACAGCAGAACTTTGACTGTCTTGAGAACTGTCGCTAGCAATCTCAGCTGCAATAGTAGCTTCTTGATCAATTTCATCATTCAACATTTTCACATAATTTGCAAAAGCAGTACATTGTATGTTATCTTTACAAGCATTGAAGGAATCTTCATAGCTCTGAAAATCTCCAAGTAATTCCAATTCTGAATGCCACGTTTTGAACAGTTGCAAAAGAGCTAAATAGTAAAATTCCCTTTTATCAGTAGTGTCGCAACTCAGCTTCCTATGATTAATCAAATTTCCTTTCATTTGTTTTACCAAACATCTTTCGGAACCAATCACTCCATATTTTCCATCATTGATGTTCTCAGTAGTATTCTGTTTAAAAGTGTAGTTTTGCAGCACTTCATAGAGACACATGTTCTCAAGATGATGAATACTATTTGGGTAATATGTGTCCAACATATACTTTTTCAAAATATCTGTACTTTCTGGATCTTTTTCTGCTATATATTTAATTGCTTGAACAGATTTCAGTACCCAATTTTGCACTGCAGCAAGACCTAGACTCACCCAAATAATTCTTCTAGATTTGGAGTATAGACTTTTAGATGATAACCGATCTGAGCATTCATATGCTCCAATTTCTCGATGAGATAACATCTTCAAACTGAAACTGTATAATTTCTTACTTAGACTCTTTTCGTGAGAAATCTCTTCCCACATTTCTTTCAATTCCGTCTTTTCTGATTTTTTAATGTAGGACTTTACATATTGAGCAACAGCAATGGAATTGTCCGCAACATATTGAATATCCATGTTAGCATTCCACATGGACAGAATAACCGGATTGTAGTCATTTATGAATTTTGACTCTTCGCTTCTTCTTAAATTGTAGGTATTTTCTGGAGACTTTCTTGTGATGACATGTCGCCTAGCTGACATAAAACTGTTCACTCTTCCTTTGGATATTACAGGACGTGGAAATGCAAAATGAAATTTGGTATAGAACTTATCCTTAGACTTGTACTTTCGTCTGCAGTATTTTCCACACCGATGGCTTTAAAATCGTAAGACTTGTTGTCTTAAGTTGTTTTCTTCTGTACTTTTGGGTATAGCACATGTGGCATATTCTTCAATGAAAGACAAAACAGTATCATCTGAATCTGTTCCGAATTTTGGGGCATCCTTGATCCATAATAACATATGTGTATGAGGAGCCCCTCTTGCTTGATACTCCTTTCTCTAAAAGAAATCCACAACTTCTCCAAGAGGAGGGTTTATTTTATTTCAGTTAAATGACATCATAGCTTCAAATCTATGATTAAAATACCTGCATGCATTAACAGGATCCAAAGAGCACAATTCTCCAGGTGTCTTGAATTCTATGTTTTTTATATTGGAATTTGCCTCTCGAAGAAATTCCAGTAAATCATCCCAAACATACTAAGCACAGCTTAGGGTAAGGAACCATGTAGGATTTCCTAAGTTCCGTAGCATAAATTTCAGTTCTCCATGATGACGGTACCAATATTCGTTAGTGTCACGCTGACAAGCCATTAGATTAATCAGCTGAGATTCTAAATGATCTTCCATCTGGTGCACTTTATCCATCAAAATCCTTTGCAGCAACATTTTGCAGATGTACCCCTGTTTTCAATATTTGATTGACTGCATATGAAAGTCCAGACAAATCACTTTCAAACAAAAGATGAAATATATAAGGGATACATTGTCCAAATCTTGGATCTTCTGCATATAATCTTGTTGTCCGATATTCAGATGCAGGAATTTGCACAGGCCGTTCATCATATCGTCCTCCTTTTCCTGTTGGAAACAACTGTGTAAAACAACAAGCTTCCAAGCTCTCTTCCCATACACTTATGGGACTTCCCTTTGTTTTTTTCATTTGAAACAACTCAATAGTGATCCCCATCACTTCTTTTGAATGAAGTGGATGTACACTGTAATGTATAAACTACAAAAGAATAACTGTGGGTCTACGAGAAAGGATATAGGATATATCCAAGAAGTCTATGTGTGTCTGAAATAGCTCTTTGTGTCCAATATGTATACTACCAAGGCATACAACAGGATATTACACTAAGTGAAAGAATATCCATCAGTTACCAAAAAATATTTGGTACAACTATGTTCAACATTCTCTTCAACATTTTCTTCTATTAATGTCTGAGTTTCTTCACTCTCTTGTTCAGGACCAAAGTAACAAAACTCAATATTATCACAAATCTTCTTCACATCTGAAACTGACCCACGCAAAAGATCACTGTTCAACTCATTTAACTTTAGTGCTGGACTTTTTGCTTAATACAATCTTCTGACTAACTTCCACATTTGAGTATGATGTACTGTCAACATCCTTAAATGATGAAAAACACTATGACAAACTTTTCTGTCCATCACCACCCCCTTTTGTACCAATGTCTGAACTGGGGTGGCAGGGTGGGCTAAAGAACGGTGATGGATTAAACCCAGATCTTTTGACTGGGTGTGAGTGTTTGATTGATTCAGATGCTCCGTCCATCACCACCCCCTTTTGTGCCGCATACTTTTCTAGAAAGACAAGCCAGATAATGACCTTTGCAAACCAGTATTTTTTCTCACTCTGCAAGGGTCTTGCCCTTGTAACACCTTAATCTTTTGTTTAACACTTTTTTTTACCATATTCTCGTTAGAAATTACGTAAAAGATCAATAGATTATTGTCATACACTACAAATACTACTGCAATCCCGCGTGTACACTGGGGCTTTAGCACGTCTGCCTAGAACTTCATCAGTTATCACTTCTTCTGCATTCGTAGGAACCATTATCTCTTTCTCAATTGGACAACCATTTCTAACCTCATAAGCTCGACCACTGGTGTCAGCTGCATGCAACAAATCATTGGTCTGAAAAGAACTCTCTTCATTAAAGAAAGCCTCTGAACTTGAACTGTGTTTCCAGTCCCCCCATAAAACATCAAAAAAAATTGTTCTGTTAATTACTCTTTTCCTCTTACTTTTGGCCTTCATTGAATGGATTGGTTTTCAACAACTGATTCAATATGCTTCTTCTTTTTATAAAATAGTGATCTCTTTTTTTATTTCTTCAAATCTTTCAGCAAATTTTATACTACTCTATTATAAAATATTTTCTTTCGAATCTCTTTATACTGATTTTCTCTTCTTTTACCAAAAGTCGATTTTCTTGATTCTACATTTGCTTTTTTTTCCTTTTCTATTATTTCGATTTTTTTTACTCTTTGAAGTGTAATCACTGCTTTCAACATTTTGAACCTTATTTTTCGGTCTAGAAATATTTTTATTAAACTTCTTGGTAATCTTACCAAAAGAATTTCTCTTTTTGGCCACATTATGTTGCTCATCCAATATTTGTTGTTGAGTTTTCTTCAAGTAAATATCCTTTAGCTCTCTTTTTCTTTTTCAACCTTTTTCAGGCATGATAACTTTATTTTAATGATGATAAACAATATCAATCAATCAATCAATCAATCAATCAGCATTTATATAGCGCACTACTCACCCAGAGGGTCTCAAGGCGCTAGGGGGGGGTCCGCTACTGCTCGAACAGCCAGGTCTTGAGTTGCTTCCTGAAGGCGAGGTGGTCCTGGGTCAGGCGGAGGTGGGAAAGTAAAAAATAAACATAAATACAATTATATTACTAATCTTATAAATTATACTTTTCTATTACTATGCAAACACATTTTATATAGATACTGACAGAGGAATTGTATATTTTAAATACAAATGTAAAAGTGGTTACACTACACCACATGCATAGTACATAGGAGTTTGAAGCGCTCTGTGACCTAAAGCCTGGCTCACTATATGAGTACATGTATACTAACTGAATAATTAGAATAGTACAAGAAAAGACACTAAGTGAATTTATAACTAGTTGAGTTTTACTTTACTGAATGGGTTATAACATAGTACTGAAAGATTCACTATGGCATTGCAAGAGCAGTGACAATGTGTTTGCTATAGTGTAGGTATACTGACTAGAGAATTGTAGACATGAAACACAACTGTAAAGGTGATTAGACCAGTACATACATAGTGTATAGGAGTTTAAAACAGACCATGTCCTAAAGCATGTGTTTTATAAAACATAAAAGCCGAAATGTGCTCAGGGTGCATGGATCCGCTGTAAAAAAAAAAAAAAAAAAGTACGGGCTCCTGTGCTTGTTTTAAAATTAGCTTCCTGGGGAGGGCCAAATCCTGAGGTCTAAAATATTACATTCCATTGGGGTTCAGAGGGGCCCTGTAGCCGGAGACCACCATTCCTCTGTGCTACAAAATAAATGTAGAAGAGTTGTGGCGCCACGGCCAAGGCAACTGATGCTGGACGCTGGTGATCACTGTTCGATTCCTGGCTCCAGCAGCAGGGGTCTGACCAGCACCATGCGACTTTGAGAAATAGCTCTCTTAATCTTCCCAACAGCCCCCAGTGCCGAAATACCACTTCGGGGTGATTTGTGCGCTATACAAGTACTGGATTTACATTTACAAATGTGTGGGGAGACTCAAAGGTACTCCCCAGAAAAATACTTAGGTAGGAAGCCATTAAAGACCATGTCCAGCTCCGGGAACCACTACTCTTCAAGGCTTTGAAAAACAGTGGGTCGGAGGGCTCAAAGGTCCCGCTAAGTCTCGCTGATCACCACCCTCTGTGTTTTTTTATATTGTAGAAGACAGGCCGCGTGGCCTCCATTCTGGAGCAGTCGGAATCCTTGGGAAACACCATCCCCCAGGACCGGTTCCTGCTGCATCTCGGGATGTCTATCCCCAGGACACCGACACTGATGTTTGCTATGGCAAGGCGCAGTCGAGGTTCCCGCTCTGTCATGGCAAACTTGAGGGCATATTAACAAGTGCCTTTTCGCCGCAATTTTTTTTAAAAAAAGCCAAAAATGTGATGAAAATGATATTGCCCTATATACTAGGTGATGATAAGATACATTAACGCATGTTAGCAGCCGGTTTGGTAACGGCTCCCCTCATATCTCCAATGAGTTGCAATGTAGGCATTCCCAGAGGCAAGGTACGTTTTCCTATGACAATAGAACATGGAAGAGGGGAGTACGGCAATAGCGTTGTATTTACAAGGTAAGCCTGCACTTGAGGAACGATACCAAAACTCTTGCTAATGGCGGTTTATGCAGGATCCTAACAGCAGGCACACTTGTAATTCTAGACAAGCAACACTACTACCTGGATTTTACCATGAAAAACACATTAATTATATGAAAAACAAAAACCCCACATAAAACTCTTCACAAATTACTAATTTACCTTTCAAATTGATTTGTAGATTGAGAAGAATGTCAGTAACACAACAGATTTTCTTATACAGAATCTCTGTAGCAAAACCAAAAAATTGCAAAGTTTCCCTCTCATTCTGTACACATATACGTGTAAATATCAAATCATATTGCTTCCCACATTAATTCAAAATCTAACACACATTTCAATTGGTTACACATTTCAGCCCTTTCCAATTCACATACGTTTGAACCCTACTCCCAATCTACTTACTGCCTGTTACCATGGTAACAGTACATGCAACACTGAACTAAGCACACAGGTCACAAGTTCAGCACACAATGTTGCTAATGCAAACAGCAAATGTGCTTGACTTTTCAAAATATCACTTATTCTAATGTAATATGCCATTCAAACAGTTTTTCTTAACTAGTAAGAAATATGCTTTTAAAACATTTTTGTATATATATGTAAATAAATAAATATATATAATTGTATATATATATATATATATATATATATATATATATATATATATATATATATATATATATATATATATATATATATATATCTATACTACTATTATAAAGAGAGAACTTGCACTTTTTGGCAAGGTAAACTCGGGAACCACAGCGCCAATCTACACACCCGATACATCTATGAAAATGTCAGGGTGTGTAGATGGACAGAGGCTATATAAATTTGTTAAAAAAGTAAATTAAAAAATTAAAATTTGTAAACAAAGTAGTTCCCTGAAAGTAGCTCCGGCCGGGACCTAGCGCTGGCCATGACGCGACGCGACGACGTGCGTGATGACGACGTGTTGGAGCAGCGGACATGGAGCTGAGGAGCGTGGGCCCGTCATGGCGAAGAGGAGCGGCAGCTCAGGTAATGTAAACATTGAGGCGGGAGGGAGTCAGGGCGGGAGGGAGTCCGAGCGGGAGGAAGTCGAGACGGGAGGGGAGCGGGTGTTCACAGAGGAGCATACTTTGTTGTCATAACACAATTAAAAAACAATCAAATATGCTGCACAGTTGTATTGCAATAGGAGAATAAACGTATATGTGTATACTTGTCCCTATGATCCATTGTGAAAAGCACACGAAGCACCTCCGGTAGCTCTCATTAAAGGTTATGAAGCGGAACGTGCTGAAATGCCGGGTCATGATGAAGACGCGTCTATCTCATTATGAAAGTCACCACAGCAATTATAATGGAAAGCGCTACTGCAGTTACATACCGGTTCAGCAATGTTTCATAGGACTACCCATCCCACAATGCAACATCTCAGTCACATGCAGACCGCCATAATCACCAGCCTGTAATAAGTATCGGGAACAAACAATCACGTCCAAGTGGATCCTTGAACCCTTGCCTACCCATGAAGCGGGCAATCGGCATGTTTCAATGCTAGACTGGTACGTGCAGATACAAACACGGCAACTCCCAAATGGATTCCTTAAAGTCAAAAGGGTATGATGAAACACTGACACTATTACAGATGTCAGACCAAATCCATCGAGTGCACACAAGTGAAGTCATTAAAATACCACTTGGTGCGTGGTCGGGGGAGAGAAATGTTCAAAAAATTAATTTTGACGAGCAAACCTCACCATACCAGCATCGGCTGAGACGGTGCCCAGTCACCAGAGATCCAATAGTCGAAGTGTGAGGCATTTACAGCCATCGGAAAGCTGAAGACCACGCGCTGAATGCCGAAAGACCTCCTCGCGTCGAGATCTCCGCCATCCACCCTGCTGTCAACTATTCTCCTCGTTCCGGCGTGACCGCTGGGGGCCAATCAGATAGCACTAACATACTGCTACCCCTCCAAACTGCAGTCGCTGAGATGCCCAAAATGACGACTGGTGGTGCGTGTAAAATGCAGACCGCCGGCATTTAAAATGATCCAAACCAACCCTACTCCGCACGGAATAGAGCACGCACACGAAGAGTGCTGAGTTTCAAAGGTCCTTTTTATTGCATTCGGCCTCTCATTCGGCCTCCTCCGACCTCGCAACACTGAGAGAACTTGTTTTTGGCTGTCACAGTAGCCTTCTTCTGTCTAATGATCGCCATTCTTTAAAAAAACATTTATAGTCTGCCCAAATGCATAGATACAGAAAACATACTGCTTACGAAAAAAACACACCCCTAATGGGCTAAAGCCCGCAGGTGCATACAGAGTGAATGCATTTGACTGGAAAAGTGGTCACAATGATTATTTCAACATATCTATCTATATCTATCTATACTTCTATGATTATTTCAACATATCTATCTATATCTATACTTCTATATCTATACTACTATTATAAAGAGAGAACTTGCACCTTTTGGCAAGGTAAACTCGGGAACCACAGCGCCAATCTACACACCCGATACATCTATGAAAATGGCAGGGTGTGTAGATGGACATAGGCTATATAAATTTAAAAAAAAACTAAATAAAAAAATTAAAATTTGTAAACAAAGTAGTCCCTGAAAGTAGCGCCGGCCGGGACCTAGCGCTGGGCGTGACGCGACGCGACGACGTGCGTGATGACGACGTGTTGGAGCGGCAGACATGGAGCTGAGGAGCGTGGGCGCGTCATGGCGAAGAGGAGCGGAGCGGCAGCTCAGGTAATGTAAACATTGAGGCGGGAGGGAGTCAGGGCGGGAGGGAGTCAGGGCGGGAGGGAGTCAGGGCGGGAGGGAGTCAGGGCGGGAGGGAGTCAGGGCAGGAGGGAGTCAGGGCGGGAGGGAGTCAGGGCGGGAGGAAGTTAGGGTGGGAGGGAGTCCGAGCGGGAGGGAGTCAGGGCGGGAGGGAGTCCGAGCGGGAGGGAGTCGGAGCGGGAGGAAGTCGGGACGGAAGGAAGTCGGGACGGGAGGGGAGCGGGTGTTCACAGAGGAGCAGGCGGGAGGAGTGGGGGCGGAAGGGAGTCGGGACGGGAGGGGGTCGGGTCGGGACGGGAGGGGGTCGGGGTGGGAGCGGGTGTACTGCCCCCAGCCCCTTTCTGCCCCAGGCAACGCTGGGGCGGGCTGCTAGTATATATATATATATATATATATGTATATTTATATATATTTATATATATATATCCAAATTTTGAATCCTACAGCGCTGCTGTGCTGGACACGGGACACGATTCCACTTCGCGCTATTGAATTACTTTATTGATATTTCAGCAGGACGATGTGTTTCGCCCACCTAACTGGGCTTGCTCACATAACGAGACACACTTCAGTACTGACATTTAAAGTGAAAGATACACCAAGTGATCAAAACCAGGTATAGACATTAAAAGCAGATTGACTCCAATGATCTAATTTGATATGGATGTATGTACAAATCTCAACAATGCTCATCATAAAAAGTATTGTAAATGAACTAGATCTAAAAAACAAATTTCAATAAAAATTCTGAATGCTTCTGGTATATAACGTATTGCTTGACTTAATACTTGCTTGAATGCAATACAACATTCACCGTAACCATGGTTCTCAGTGGTGTGCCATACACCATTACAATTACTTTCATTGATGCAGTACAAGCCTCCTCTTCAAATCATATGAAAAAGCAAAGCTCCAATGTTTCCTGTGTGAATGTTGTACCTCTCTCCACCTGGAGTAATAATAAAGTGCTTGGTGCAGGTATATCGAAACTGCCAATACATCTATGCAATATTATCCTTTCCGAGTCTAATTCCATGTTATGAATTATTTTCAATAAAGCATTCATATAAAATGAGAGCAGTTGAGCACCTCCATTAATTGCATTGAGTAAAGAAGAAACCAACTTCCCCTACTCCTTAGGGCTAGCCCTTAACAAATCGCCCGGTATGCCATCCGGCCCTGCTGCTTTAAGAGGAACCAATGATATAATGACATCTTCCACCTCTCTAGCGGTAAAAGAAACATCCTCGCTACCCCCTGCACAGTTGGCCATAGAGAAAATGGTATTAGAAGCCACCCCAGTAGGGGTATAGAGAGTTGAGAAATGGTCGAACCAGTTCTGGGCAGGGATGTTGCACGTCAACAGAGTGCTATCTGGCCTATCCCTAGGTCTTATAAGGTTTCAGAAACTTCTAGCGTCCCTGCCCTTGCTTGCGTCCATAAGACCAGCCCTGAACATATCCTCCCATTCTCTCTTGGCTGCCACGATAGTCCGGGAATACTCTTTCCTGGCCTGTCTAATTGCAGCCTGGGATTTGCTTTTAACAGCAATAATCAGGGCAATTTTTCTTCCCCCTACATTTTTGAGTATACCAACCAGGCACGTTCGGCAACTTTTTGCTGTTGCCAGTTTGTGAGGCCATCTGTGGGAGAGTGAAAAGATTGCTCAAGGCTAGGGTTGTGTCACAAAATATGACTGTAGCTTCCCCTGTCAGAGGAGTCAACAAATCCAATTTAGACTGGGCTGTGTCTAAAACAGCCCCAATTGCTTTCACTTTCTCTTCGTCCATAATAAGCTTTGTCCATTTCAAGCGTCTACCACAGTTGGAAGGATGTACTTCCTGTGGGGTAGGCACTTGGAGGGACATGAGCGCCCCCTGATTCCCAGTCCACAGCGTACAGAGAGTAAGAGAGAAGAGATTGTGATCACTCTCGACTGAAAGGAGAACCTCCATATCCTGCAGGAAGGGCCAAAGTTTTACGTCAAGGAGGATATAATCTATCCTGGACGTATGGTTCACCCTATTGTAGGTATGGGCTCCAGAAGGGTCTGACAATGACCTTCCGTTAACAGCCCTCAGCCCGAATTCCATATTTAAGGAGTTCATTTGGATCACCACCTTAGACCACCTCCTAATGGGGGGTATGGTCAAAGGGGGTATCCCTCTCTGTGTGTCGACCTCGGTAATTCCCAGGGTGCCCTCCAGGCCAAGGGGCTCAAACGTACAGTTTAGGTCTCCTGCGACCAAGACATGAGAACAAGCGGGGCGCTGCCTAAGCAGGGATTCCAGCCCTAATACTATAGGTGATTGTGTGCCTCCCTTCGAGCCCCTGGCATAAATGTTATAAATGTCCAAAATCAGCCCCCCCGAGGTCCTTTGATTGATATGCCCAATAAATCAAGAGAATTAGACACATGCTGGGTAACTTGGCACCCAAGGGAGATAATTACCCATATAAGGAGGCCTCCTGAGGGGCGGCCCCTCCCCGAGGCGGGGGACTCTGCGGGTACAAAAAAAGATGAATAACCCACCTTGTGGCAAGGCTCCCTACTCCAAGTTTCTTGAAAAATACAAATGGAGTAGCCCTCCACAAGGGTGTTCCAGTCAGGAAGAGCCAGCTTCCTTAGAATGCCCGTAGCATTCCAGCTGAGAATCCTTAATTTTGGATCCGCCACAGCTGTTTCGCTGCGGGATTCGAGGCTAGATATCTCCTCTCTCTCGTCAAGTGCCCAGTGGGCTCTTCCTCCGTGTCTGCTCCCTACATCCAGGGTGAAATCTTTAGTTGGAGGGCTACATAAAGCAGGTGTAGGTGGCGGGTTATCATCGGCAAAGTCAAGAACATGTGACCCTGGCACAAAACCCGGACTCAATCAAGATGGAACCACCCCAGGGAAAGTATCATTTCAGTATCCTGGCATCCTTCCATATGGCCCTGTCCATGCTACTGGCTGAGGGGGTAAGGGGATAAAGTCATTCTCGGGAAAGATAAAGTTGTGCATCCGACTTCCTCCTATTTGGATGCCACATGGATTGCCTACAGATCTTGGGTAAAAGTAGGTCAAATTGACTACCCCGATACCAGCACCACCGGTTCCCGAATTTAGGTTACAAATTGTTTGGGCAACCCTGACATCCTTGAAGTTAACCTCCACACAGTCACCCTCAAACTGCTTGTGCCCATAGCCTACCCATCCTACCCTTCTAACACCTAGGATCAAACCATCAACTTCCCTTGGCAGGGGTCTATTTATCCTTAGCCAATGCATGGTTTTATTTTTTAGCATTTGGTAGGTTTCTAATTGGTCAGCCTTCAGGGGTGGTACATTCGTCAGAATGGCAACATAGAGCTGACAGTCTGGTGGTAGATCCATAGGAGGTCTTCTGCGAGCCTCTTTGGATGGGGGGACATTAGACAGGGTACTAGGTAAAGGAATAGAGCTAGTTCTTCTAAGGTTTGGTTGCTCAGGTCCTTTACTAGTAACAGGTATTCTGGGATTGACAGGGCCGTAGATGCCAGGAGCCTCAGATTGCATGTGCTTCTTAGCAGGGGCACTACTAGAATTTATATTACTTGGGTGTTCTGTAGCCTTCATTGTAGGCGGCCCAGGGAGCCGTACACCCTCATTAGCGCTTACATCAAGTGCTGCGTGGGCTTTTACAGTTGACACCCCTTTAGCTGGTCCAGATGCAATAGATACATCCTGTAGGGTAATGGAGGACGCCCGATCGGTTGCATCCCCCCTGGTTCGTCCTCTCTAATTCTAGATTGAAGCTTGATAAGGGATTTTATGGAGTAAAAATTATCCAGGGTTATCTGTTCAAACCTGTCCATCCGCTCAGCCAACCCTTTAACTCTCTCTAAGACCGGGAGCAACAAGGATTTCAGCATTTTTTCTATTAGGATGATTGAAGGGATCTCATTGGGAGGGGGCTCAACAGGTACTATGATCTGGTCGACGGGTGGCTCTACGACTATATTGTCTGGTGATTCACCCTCCATAACTTCTTGAGGACAGCTTGCACCCACCCCTTCTCCCTTTTGGGGCACACCCACTCTGGTACCAAGTCTTCTGATTTTCTTACAGACTTTGGGGTGACAACCTCTACGAGGGCTAGTGGTTCTCTTCCTTTTACTATGCGTTGATCGTTTTGCTACTAAAGGGGCCAATACCGGTAAATGTAATGTATCCCCATGGCTAAGAGTAGTGTTAGATGGGAGCACGGGAATAGGGGCATTGCCAGGTGGTAAGGCCAATGCATCAACCTCAATAAATGGGGCTGAAACTACCATACTCTCCTGCCTGACAGGACTGACCCTAGGATCTACAACCCTTGTGTGGTCTAGGGAAGGCGAGGCAATCTACGCAGGGTTAGTTACGCCTACTGGAGTAAGGGTTTGCGCCAAAGAGACCAATGACAGAAGCTTCTCGGGGAGATTTTTAAGAAGTTCGATGGATAAGCGACGCTCGGCACGTCTCTCAGCCAGGGCAATCTCTCTGTCAATCTCCCGAGTAGCCCTGGTGAAATATTTATCTAGAGGGCCTAATATTGAGACCCCTACAGTGTGGTATTGGGTTCCCGAGGCCTACATGCTCCACAGAATACCCACTTACACCCAAAGAACTGTTGGCACGGAAACTGAAAAGTACAAAAGACAAGTTTATTAAGACCCCATGGGGTGGTGGTACATTCCTACAGCACCCTTCAGCAATGCAAGAAGTATCACACCAAACATTGGTGTGAGTCCTTCTTTTATACAGATTTACAGTAATAAAAAGGTAGGCGGTACATGGTTACAAAGTTTAGGTACATATATGGTCATTTTTGGAACACAGCCAACTCATGGGAGGGGTTACAACACCACTGGTCAGTTTGGCGGAACATTCCTAAGGGGTGACTGGTCAGTCGGAACTGCGCATGTACAGGCTTGACCGTTACTAAAAATAGCCTGTTGCTGGGCAAACTCGAGTGGTCAGTGGTACGGACAAAGGACTAAAGGGCATGCTGACCACGAGGCCGCTCATTCCCTAAAATGGCCGCCGTAACATACAAAATGGCGTTTTCGAATAAGGCCAAGTTAAGGGAAATAACGTGTAGCAAAGCTAAGCGCTAACCCAGCCATCGTCAAATTACGACAGACGACCCTTTTAGCGTTTAGCTGAAGCTACCTCATAGTGGACATAGTCGGGATACTCATCTTCTATATCAATTGACATAATTTGAGCCACTTCTTTATGAAGCATTAATTCATTTTGGGCAAGAGCTCGTCTAGATGGAATACAAGCTGATAAACACATGGAACATAATGCAGGGCCACATTGTATACATAAACACAAGAAGAATAAGATCCCAACTATGATACATAAGATTGTCAGTAGCTTCCAGCCCCATGTACTAAACATAGACCAAAACCACCCCGAAAAGGTCCATGTACCATTATCCGGATGTATTTCAGCGGCAATTTTATGCAATTTTGATATAGCATCATATACAGATGGTGAGTTGTCAGGGACATAAACACAACAGCTACTTCCGATAATTCTACATGCCCCCCCTCGATCAGCTAGAACTACATCTAGAACCATTCGGTTCTGAAGTGTGACAATCCTAGATATTTGAAGCTCTTCAGTTATATTCCCCAATGCAAAAGCAGTATCATTAGCTACAGCCTCAACAACACGGGTCAGTCGTCGTATCTTTCGACTGTTCAGAGCAGCTCCCACAAAGGAAAACAGACCCAAATTAAAATCCACATATTGTTGTAGTGCAGTATCGGTCTGATCAATGTCTTCCAGAACTACAGCACGTTTGACTCTATTTACCACAAAATCGTGGTATAGAATATAGTCATTATGGTACATTGGTGGGGCAATGAATACAGGGGGCAATATAAAAGAGATATAACATGTACCTAACCATCCTAACGGGAGACGATGATAACCTTTATTGCCACAGACGAAGTATGTATTTCGTGATGCCACAAGGATATGCCATTCGGACTGTCAAATGTAAGTGTGGCGTTGCATTCACTTTTTCCAACAGGGATTGTACCTTTATTTCGTATACAAAGATCAGCTTTAGTATCTATAACATTAATGACATGAGAGCTGGACATATTAATGTTCCGTTGATTACTGTAGATTCGGGGTGCAGACATATTGTCGGGGCAGTACTCTTCCCATTCAAATCGAGTACCCTCAGCTTGGGGATAGCCATCCCGATCATGATAACATATCTTGTTTAAACGAAAGAGCACCCCCCCTTTTGTTGGCCAGCGCAAAGTGAATAGAAGAGTATACCAAGCATTACAGGAACCATTATGAGAAAACGGGAGTGGGATAAGTGGTGTGCCTCCTTTCTTCTGATGTCCAGGCAACATCCCACACACCCAACAGTTAGAAGTGTTCGTCATGTTGTGAGTATGATGCAAGATTTGAATGAAGCTATTGTTCAAATAAGTCTGTCGGTGCCGTTCTTCATGATAGGGTAAGGTGAAATGAAAATGTTCAGATGGAGCCGGGGTAGTCGGCAGCAAATGTTCTCGTACAGGCACCACAAGTTCTACTACCCAGGCTATCACTGCTATTACCACAATTGTCAATACAAACAGTATAGCACCAAGAATTCTTTTGTCTCGTGCTGCAGAAGACGCCATAGTTCAAAAGAGTTCACAATGTCTCAAATATACAACTAAAAAAAATAAAAATGTGAGTGCTGAGCTCCGAGGTAGCCGTTGTTTTCTTCTCCGGGGTCAAGACGGGTGTCGCTACTCTTAGCAGAACTGATCCCCCCCCTTGAGATTCCCGGCTTCCGTTTCACAAACCCCAGAGCGGTAACCAACCAGTCTCGCACCAAAAAAAAATCTTCTTTCCATCTTGGCCGCAGATTATAACGCTGTTGTCCAGAAACGGTGTGGTCCGGGAAGGCTCCCTCCGATTCGGCCAACGTCACAGCTGGGCTCTTTTCCTCGTCCAAAATATCCCTGTAGTCAGACAGCATCGTAGGATTCACCAGGTCCGGAGAGACGCGACGGCAGTGAGTTGAATGCACCCACCGCTTCCTGTTGGTCACTCGTACAGCCGTTCGAGTCGCAAGCAGGACTTGCTCGGGGCCACGCCACCTTGGTTCCAAGCTGTTCGCTCTCTCAAACGACTTGACCATCACGAAGTCGCCAGGGCGAAGATTGTGAGCCTCTCCAATGGAATTGTCAGGGAGCGCTTCTCGAACCTGTTGGTGAATAGAAAGTAAATCATTTGTTAATCGTGCCAAATAATCGTTCATCATTATACAAGGCACATCATGTAACAATCGCGGCTTAGGAACTCCCCATATATTCATAGGCCTTCCAAACACCACTTCATAAGGTGTGAGGCCAGTTCGGGAGTGGGGCACTGATCTAATGGAGAGTAATGCTAACGGCAAGGCATCCGGCCACTTCAAAGACGTGGATGCCACAATCTTAGCCAATTTTAGTTTCAAAGTGGCATTGTACCGTTCGACAAGACCTGCTGACTGAGGATGGAACACAGCATGAAACTTTTGCTGAATCCCCAATCCCTTCAGCACATATTCTACAATTTTCCCAACAAAATGAGGACCATTATCGCTCCACAAAAATTTGCAAACTCCATATCGAGGAAAGTACTCTTTGAGCAAAACCTTGGCCGTTGTCAAAGCCGTGTTATCTTTCGTGGGGAAAGCCTCAACCCATTTGCTAAAGGCACACACCACCACTAAGACATACTTAAGGTTATTGCAACGCTCAAGCTGGATGTAATCCATCTGAAGTACCTCAAATGGTGCAGAAGGTGGAACGAACCCTCCTTTCGGAGTATGCGTCCCTTTTGCAGGATTATGCTGTAAACATATCAAACAGGTCTGCACTACTCTCTTGGCAGTGTTGGCAATTTCAGGATGCTCCCAAACTCGTGTTAACAATCGAGTGATTGCAAGAGCTCCAACATGTGCCAACCCATGTGTCATCTGGACCATCGCTTGCAAGTAAGCTGCAGGCAATTTCCATCGTTCCATATCCTTGCTCCTCCAACAACCCTCATCATCCAGCACCCCGTCTGCTGCCCATGTTACAAGTTCCGCTTCAGTCGCTGATTTCTGGATGTCTAATATCTCTGCTCTAGCATCATGCCATTGCTCGGCCTGCGACTTCACTACATACATAGGGGAGTTGTTTCGTGACATAGCTGTTTGTCTTGCTATACTGTCGGCAAAGGCGTTGCCTTGTCCCACTTTGTCAGTGACCTTTTTATGTGCACTGCATTTGATTATCGCCACTTTCTTTGGGCAAAGTAACGCGTTTAGGAGATCACGCACTAGTTCTCCGTGCATAATGTGTACTCCATGCGAAGTCAAAAACCCACGCTCTCTCCAGAGTAGGCCGAAGTCATGCGCTACTCCGAAGGCATACCGGCTATCTGTGTAGATGTTCACACATAAGCCAGCACTCAATTCGCAGGCTCTTGTCAAAGCTATCAGCTCCGCTGCTTGGGCTGATTTCTGGGGTATTCGTGCTGTTTCTACCACCGTCTTGAGTGTCGTGATCGCATATGCTGCAGAAGTTGTGCCATCTGGCAGCCTCAAACACGATCCATCAACCCACAGTTCCCCATCCACATCTGGAAGTGGCATATCCTGTAAGTCGACACAACCCTTTGTTTGTTCCTCGGTCAGGAAAACACAATCATGGTGTTTTTCCTCCTGACCCTCTTCAACCGGATATGGCAATAAAGTGGCAGGGTTCAGGGTAGCGCATCTTTTCAGTGTGATATGTGGCGCCAGGAGTGTGACCTCATATCCTGTTAAACGTGCACTCGTGAGGTACTGGGTCTTCGTTTGATTTAACAGGGCATTTACTGCATGGGGAACTAACACCAACAATTTGTGTGACAAAACTATTCCCTCACTTTGCCGTATAGCTACTGCTGTCACTGCAACTGCTCGGAAACACCCGGGTAACCCTCGCGCTACAGGATCAAGAATGGCCGAAAAGTACGCACATGGCCTCTGCTTATCCCCGTGTGCCTTCACTAACACTGATAACGCGCACCCATCTTTCTCATGCACGTACAACGTAAAGATCTTTGTGTAATCTGGTGTACCTAACACGGGTGCAGAGCAAAGGGCCTGCCTCAATTGATCAAAAGCATTTTGACATTCATCTGTCCATTCAAGGGGCATTGGCATGGTTTTGGACAATAACGCTAACAAAGGTTTGATAATGTGCGAAAACCCCATGATCCACTGTCTACAAAAGGATGTTAATCCTATGAAGGCGCGTACATCTCTCTGAGTGCGGGGGACTGGCGTATCTAAAATTGCTTGAATTCGATCTGATGTTAATGCACGCCCCTCCTTAGACAAAAGATGACCGAGGTAGGTCACCTTGGGTCTACAGTATTGTAGCTTTTTCTTAGAGACTTTATGATTGTTCTGAGCCAAAAAGGAAAGTAAAGCAAGTGTACTCTCCTCACATTGTGCATAGGTGTCAGCAGCCAACAGAAGATCATCAACATACTGTATAAGGGCTACTCCGGATTGCAATTCAAAAGAGTCAAGCTGTCTTTTTAAAGCCTGGCTATAGATGCTAGGACTCTCGGTGTAACCTTGGGGAACACGACAAAATCTATACGATTTATTATTTAACGTAAAGCCAAATAGGTATCTGCTATCGGGATGAATAGGAATGGAAAAGAACGCGTTCTTAAGGTCAATAACAGAAAAGGTCGTCGCCGTTGGGGGGACCAAGGTAAGCAATGTCGTGATATCAGACACCACCCGGTATTGGGGAATGACAATTTTGTTAATTTCTCTCAAGTCAATAATAAATCGATAGACTTTGTCGTCAGTGTCTTTCTTAAGGATCGGAAGAATAGGGCTGTTACAGACATTGTAAGGAACTTCCTCCACCACTCCTGCAATAATCAAATCCTGAACGATGTGCGTTAGGGCAATTTCACCTTCCCTAGAGATCTTGTACTGTGGTACACGTGGCAAAAGGACTCCCTCCTTGACAGTGATTCGAATAGGTGGAATGAGCATCTGTCCCACATCCGTATCTGATGTCGCCCATAACGTGTGTGGGAGAGAGGCTAATGCTTCAATTTCCTTCATTGTGCAAAATCTGTCTGGATCTGGGTAGTTGTCGTTCAAAATAACCCGCACTCCTTCAGGAGCACAGCGTATCGTTGCTCAAAAATATTTAAGCAAATCAATACTCATAATGTTATCTGGAGTATGAGGCGATAACAAAAATGGACAAAAACTGAAAAATTTGTCAATGCAAAGTGCAAGAGGTTGTGATAATGGGCTAGGAGAGGGTGTGCCATCAAACCCTATACATGTTATCGTTTCGCCAGACAGGGGAGCCCTTGGAACCAAGTTTTTAGACAAAGCACTATGAGTAGCTCCTGTGTCAACTAAAAACTGATAAGTAGAACCCAAAATGCCCGCTGATACATATGGACCTCTTTGATCTACTGGCACTTCAACTGATTCCGCACCCCATCCTACGCAGTCCTATGCATGCACATAATCCTGATGCTCAACATTCTCACCCTCCGATATCTGATATTGGTTCCGTCTATCAAAGGTATTTTGTTCATCCTGACCACGGCCCCTCGCTTCAAACCTACCACGATCACTTCCGCCACCTCTCGCTCCCGAATAACTATTCCTCGACCTTCCACCTCCTCGACCACGCTGGCTACGTTGCTCACGAAGCACCGGACAATCTTCAGCCCAATGCCCAACTCCTTACAATATGCACATTGGTCTTCAGCAATATCGGTACGACCGTACGACGCATTACCCCCTCCTCGCCTGCCTCTATCATTCCCTCTAGGTTGCGCACCGCGAACCTGTGCCAACATCACCTTCGTTTTCAATTCCTTCGTTTTCTTATCAACACTTTCTTTAGCCTCTATTTCCTGCCGCTCATAATACTGAGCCATAGTTAACAAAGGCGCAGGGGTCGCCGTGGTCCAGGAACTTTCACTTGTTTTCAATCTTTTTGCAATCTCCGGTAGGAGATTAGCCACATACTTATCTACAAACAAATGCCTACCCGTATCATCTGTTAATGATTGACCACTGTAATCATGAAACGCTTCTTCGAAACGTGTAAAGAAATCAGATACCGATTCGTCTGGCTTCTGTTTGCACGAAGCTAACATAGTCCAATCGATCTTTTTAGGGGGAACAAGCGTTTTTAGTTTGTTCAAAATAGCCACTGGGAGATCTAAAATTAAGTCACATGGTTTGCATGCAGGTTCCCTGTCTAAATCAGCCTCACTTATCTCCTTCCAAGTTGCCCCAAACATCGTTTGATCATTAGTCTTACGAATCGATCTCCACATATCGGGGGGGAGTATTAATCCAAAGAAAAGATCTATATCAACAAGAGTCATAACACAAGAGGAAATGGCCCCCTCCACCCCTTCATAGAATGCTGCCGGATTCTTACGGAGATCAGGTAAAGCGTTTTTCAATGCCATAACATCTGTTCTATTCCAAGGCATATACACCCAATTATATATAAAATACCCCTTTGAATTTGCCGACATTTTATCTTCATCTGTACCGTCCCCTTTAGGGGGAACGTACAAAGGTGCAGCTTCACGCATAGGCATAACATGCACTTTAGAATTCTTATCTGAACCCAGGATAGAACACTGTTTGGACTGCTCCGTTGATCCCGGTACGGACTCTTTGTCTGCCTTTCGCGCTTCCCGCAATCTGGACGCCTCATCCCGTAGCTGGAGCAGTCGCGTGAAAAACCCATCTGCATCTGCAAGAACAAATAAACCTTTACGCATATTCTCATGATGGACTGACATATCCTTGGGTTCTAAGTCCTCTGAATATTTACGAAATCGAGTAATAACTTCATCTGCAAAAGTATTCAAAAAACACATCAATTCTCGTTCCGACCACTTATCCTTTGCAGTTGCAACTTCTGACACAGTTATATGATTCAAATTCAGCTTCCTAGCAAAACTACGCAATTCCGCTGATCTCTCAGCAGTTAACCTGGTACCCGACTTATCTCGATCTTCGTCACCAGAATCCTCAGTCGGGGCCGTAGGCTGAACGTACGGAGGCGGAGATCGATCTAATAACGAAAAATCATCAATTTCATTATTAAGGACAGGATAAAGCGGACGTCGAATAGGAAATTGACCGGTCGTTTGCAAATTACGTTCCCGTGCCTCCCTCTCTTTCTTCTCCTGCGCCTCCTTCTCCTCAAGCTGTAAAGCCTTATCTCGAGCAGCCTTGCGCTGCTCTTCATCCGCCAAGGCAACTTCACGCTTCATACGTTCACGCACCACTTTCTCCCACATTCGTACACAATCAAACATGTCCTGTCTAGACCTGCGCTGAAACAAACATTGCTCAACAAACTGAACCTTTTGCAAATCAAACGACCCATGTAGTGGCCATTGCAACTCGGGATCGGTTCTAGTGTATTTATGCCATAATTTACTGTACAGTATAGGGGGAAGGCCGAATTTCACATACATCTCACGATTAGGTGTTCCCTCTGGGGGAGCCGGCTGAGATTCATTTAGCCTATACATGGTACCATTTCCAAAGCAGCACATCCCTCGGAGTGTGCTTAAAACAGGCATGTTCAAAAAGTACCACGAAGGCGTGATACCGTAAAATAAAATGGCACTTACAGTAATTCACACAAATGTGCCGCTCAAAGTACGAACAAAGTTAGAGAAACATCTCTACATGCCTGCCTATGTGAAGTGCACTACACATATGTTTCAAATTCACAAAGTCAAAATGTTAGCTAACTCAAATCATAGTCACATTCATAGGACTTCAGTAAGCGTCCGCAGACTACCTTACCGATCACAAATCTTACCCAAATCTCAAATATCCAGATTCCAACTGCCAAGGTCTTTGATCGAATCAGCCAAACGGGCACTGCACAGCAACACAGACGAGCAGGATCTCAGTCGGAGACCGGCGCCACCTGGAAGGTCAGATCAGAAGGAAAGGAAGAAAACACCGTGGGTGCCAAGACTCGGGTCACTCAGTGGCAGCGTACGCGTCCATGGCGAATTTCCAATCCTTCGTCACGACCTCTCCTTCGGGCATCCGAGTCGCCGATGAGTCCCTTCGTGGTCGCCAATTTGTGGTATTGGGTTCCCGAGGCCTACATGCTCCACAGAATACCCACTTACACCCAAAGAACTGTTGGCACGGAAACTGAAAAGTACAAAAGACAAGTTTATTAAGACCCCATGGGGTGGTGGTACATTCCTACAGCACCCTTCGGCAATGCAAGAAGTATCACACCAAACATTGGTGCGAGTCCTTCTTTTATAGGGATTTACAGTAATAAAAAGGTAGGCGGTACATGGTTACAAAGTTTAGGTACATATATGGTCATTGTTGGAACACAGCCAACTCATGGGAGGGGTTACAACACCACTGGTCAGTTTGGCGGAACATTCCTAAGGGGTGACTGGTCAGTCGGAACTGCGCATGTACAGGCTTGACCGTTACTAAAAATAGCCTGTTGCTGGGCAAACTCGAGTGGTCAGTGGTACGGACAATGGACTAAAGGGCATGCTGACCACAAGGCTGCTCATTCCCTAAAATGGCCGCCGTAACATACAAAATGGCGTTTTCGAATAAGGCCAAGTTAAGGGAAATAACGTGTAGCAAAGCTAAGCGCTAACCCAGCCATCGTCAAATTACGACAACAGAAGGTGGTAAAGGGTTAGGAGAGCACAAAGTCATTCTATAGGCAACAGTCAATCCTAACAATACTAAACAATGTGTACCGCTAAGTAGAGAAACCCAAAAAGTATAATAGACCTTTAGGATCAATAGTTAGTGAGGCAGGTAAACGACTCACTGTCACTGAGCCGGAAAGAGTCCAGAGCCAAATGTTAGAGAAGGGGCCCAGCCCAGCCTCAGCCTGCCCCGGATGGCCACAGACGGTCCCGGCCTTGTCCCGGGCTTCTCCCGGGATGCTCCCGCGCGCTCCCGCGCAGCGGAAGTAGGTGCCGTTAATAAGGAGTGGGTGGTGCACAGGGGGCGGGGCAAGCAGGGAGAGCGGGCCAGGTGGTAGGAATTGGCCAGGCAGGGACTCCTGGGAGATAGAGTCCCTGCGGTACCGCTCGCAGCCCTGATGCAATGCCTCAAGACTCCCCAGCAATCACAAGTCGCCACACAAAGAACAAGACCTCCGCTGGCTTCCTCAGCGAAGCGGGACCCGCGAAGCTGGTCCGGCGAGCAGCTGGCAGGTGGAAGAGAAGAACAGCCCAGCACACAAATCCAAAGGGAGAGGTCCGCTCAGGTCCAAGTCAATGCGCTTACAATCCCGCAGTAACGAGGGTCAAATAAGTTTTTCAAGGCAAGCTGTGCGCAACGGGCGGGGCAAGCAGGGAGAGCGGGCCAGGTGGTACGAATTGGCCAGGCAGGGACTCCTGGGAGATAGAGTCCCTGCGGTACCGCTCGCAGCCCTGCTGCAATGCCTCAAGACTCCCCAGCAATCACAAGCCACCACACAAAGAACAAGACCCCCGCTGGCTTCCTCAGCGAAGCGGGACCCGCAAAGCGGGTCTGGCGAGCAGCTGGTAGGTGGAAGAGAAGAACAGCCCAGCACACAAATCCAAAGGGAGAGGTCCGCTCAGGTCCAAGTCAATGCGCTTACAATGGCTACATTTTCCAAAAAGAATCACACTGCTTTTACCCCGTCGACATGATTAATGCTGGTCAACAAAGCACTTATGTCAAGAGTTACCAAATGGTATTGGTCTGACCAGGGCACATCTTTAATTTTGTTTTTAAAAATCATTCCTGTCCCTTATATAGGAGGGTAGTGTTGTCACGAACTCCTGGAGGTAAAAGTCCAGATACTGTGACATCTTTTCCAACAATCCACTTCTGGGATTTTTTAAATTTCCAAAGGATACATCATTATTTAGTCACCAGTGTTTCCATGTTCGTACAATGAGTTAACTAACCATACCATGCATTGCAACTCAGCGTGAAATGAGAGTGAACTCATCTTCCAACATTTCGATTTATATAGCGCTTACTTACATCTCTACTTGCAATGCACGTTGTGAAGCCCGATCCACTCATTCATTTATATATGAAAATGTTGTGAGTAAAAATAAGACCTTTCATGTGCCACAGCCATGGCCACCTGGCACTAGAGGCGGGCAAAGTGCATTGTTTACACTCTGATATCAGATTCTAAAATTTTTTTTTTTTTTTAAACAGCATTGGAGACCAGGGTGGATTGGGTGAAAGTGAAAACAAGGTTTGAAGTAACCATGTACAGCAAGAGTAGTGGGGGCATGTGGAACAATAAGAGTGAGGAGGGTGAGGGAAAGTAACTCAAGGGAGCAGCAAAAGTGGGAGGAGAGTGGGGGCAGGGAGACGACTGCTGAGACATGCTTTCTATAAGAGTGCATGTTAAAAAGTTTTTTAAAAAGCACATGCAGGAACCTGCAGCCAGTGGAAGGACACTGGCCACAGGAAGCAGTACTTGGTCCAGGCTTTACAGCAAGATGAAGGCTCCAAGCCCAGGAGAAATCTGAGGCACGGTGGAAGCACTGATCAATGGGAAGCAAGGAAACAAGATTGACGTGGAGCCAAACAATGGTAAGTAAAGGTAATTTTGGAATGGGTAAATACAATGTCAATAAGTACCATGATATGTCCAGGCACGACAACGGCAATACCAATAAACT